>NW_022589712.1:64349330-64453056 GCF_004348235.1 Phoca vitulina | reverse complement strand
AGGCGCCTGGGTGGCTCAGTTGGTTAAGCGACTGCCTTCGGCTCAGGTCATGATCCTGGAGTCCTGGGATCGAGTCCCGCATCAGGCTCCCTGCTCGGCAGGGAGTCTGCTTCGTCCTCTGACCCTCCTCCCTCTCATGTGTTCTCTCTCTCTCATTCTCTCTCTCTCAAATAAATAAATAAAATCTTTAAAAAAAAAAAAAAAATAATGAGTATGTTTTAATTTTTTTTTTTTACAAGTTAACTTCTTTTAGGTGACACATGTCTATTTTTCAGTTAAATCTGGTGATATTCTTTAGGTGATATTCATTTTCCCTTTTTGCAAATAAGCTTGGTACTCATGGTTCCAGTGATTAGTTCAGACTCATGTTTAACCTTACAAACAGAAGTCAGTCAAACGGCACAAATTTTCATTAACGGAGGATAAATAAATCCTGGAGATCAACTGTACAGCATGTGGCCTATAGTTAACAATACTGTATTGTATACTTAGAAATTGGCTAATGGTAAAATTTATGTTAAGTTCTCTTACTATACATACAAAAAATCAATGTAAATATAAATAAAGGGGGCAGGAGGAAACTTGTAGAAGCGAAGGATAAATGCATAGCCTTGATTTCAGTGGTGTTTTCATAGATGTATACTTATCTCTAAGTTGTGTATATGTAATCTATAGATTTTTGTGTATCAATCATAGTTCAATAAAGTTTAGGCTTTAAAAAGTAATTTAAAATAATTTAAGATTTTCCATATTTGTTCAGTATTCTAAGTTAGAAGACCTTAATATAAACCAGCATGTAGAGCTTCAGAAGTTATACATTTATAGCAATTTAAAAACACTAAATAGAAATTAGGAAAAGTAAACCTGTCTAATAGCAAAGCTCATTTAGAATGAACACAAAGCTCTTCTAAGATTGCCCAGAGAAGGGATATTTTTCTAACCAAGCAGGTTATTCATCCAGTAAAACATCTATCTTTCTAACCAACTTCTACCTGGACCCCCAGGACTTTCTAACTTCCCTTGTTTGCTTCATTCTTTCAGGCCCCATCTGTCTGAAAACTCCTCCCTTTCAGCCTCATTTTGAAAACTTGTTTTCTGGGTTCACCTAATTATTTTGTTGTGCCTTTACTCAGCATTCAGCTCAAACACTGTGTTCTTGTTCTTGTTAATCTGGTTTACAGGCAAAACATAATCTAATTAAAAAAGAGCTGAAGAAAGTATTTTAAGTATTTCTGCAGTGTATTACTTGGAATTTCCTTGGTGAAATTTTTCAAGGCTTAAAAGTGACAATATTTTTAGTTATTGGGATTTCTTTATGAATGATTTTCCTGGAGGGCGCCTGGGGCGCTCAGTCAGTTAAGCGTCTGCTTTCAGCTCTGGTCATGATCCCAGGGTCCTGGGATCAAGCCCCGCATCAGGCTCCCTGCTCAAGGGGAGACTGCTTCTCTTTCTCCCTGCTCATGCTCTCTCTCTCTCTCAAATAAATAAATAAAATATTAAAAAAAGAAGAAGAAGAACGATTTTCCTGGAAGAAAAAGTTACAAACATTTTATTTTTAGAAGTTTCTTCAAATGTTGAGGTCATTTCTTTACCAAGTATCTACTATTATATCCTTTCATCTGCTCAAAGTAGAAGATATTAGGTAGAGCTACAAATCATCTGTAAAAATATCTGGATGTTTCCTATTTTATATGTATCAAAATCTGGAGAAGAGGAGGGGACTGGCTATACTACTTTTATAATAACTTTTTACAGGGAACTCTTGTATACCTTTAGCCTGATTTGCCCCCGTTTCCTTTATTATCCTCTATCAATTTATATGTACTTATATTATTTTGTCAGTGAGATTAGAGACATCACTACCCCAACCCCCATCACTAAATACTTCAGGGTATATTACTTAAGAACGAGGTCATTCTTTTTCATAACCCCTTTAAAGAACTTGAACATCAGCCAACGCTGTTTTTTAATCCACAGTGTGTATTCCAATTTGTCATTTGTCTAACAAATGTTATCTTTTTTTGTTTGTTTGTTTTTCCCCAATCTAGGATCTACACCAGGGATACTCATTGCATTTGTTATGTTGCTTTAGTTTTCTTTATTTTGGACCATTATCTCAGCCTTGCCTCGTGTTTCTTGACCTTGACATTTTCGTAGAAGATCCCACAATTTGGGTTATTCTAATGTTTCCTTAAGATAAGATTCATATTATAAATTTTTTGGCCATGATACCACAGAAATATCATCTCTATTATGTATTTTGAGGTTAAATTTCCCAAAATGTCTAGGTGGTCTTAGAACCAACCAACTGGAGGGCGCCTGGGTGGCTCAGTTGGTTAAGCGACTGCCTTCGGCTCAGGTCATGATCCTGGAGTCCCTGGATCGAGTCCCGCATCGGGCTCCCTGCTCGGCAGGGAGTCTGCTTCTCCCTCTGACCCTCCCCCCTCTTATGCTCTCTCTCTATCTCATTCTCTCTCAAATGAATAAATAAAATCTTTAAAAAAAAAAAAAAAAAAAAAGAACCAACCAAGTGGAATCACATCAAAGGAGAAGTAATATACAAAAGAATACAGAGAGGATGAACTACCAGCTTTTTAATAATTTATTTATTAATTTATATCACATACCAGGAACTGTTATAGATGCTAGCGCTATATTGATAAAGATGCTAAATGGCTAGCATCAGGGATCAGCAAACTATAACCTTCTGGCCAAATCCAGCAATGGTTACTAATTCATGGATTGTTTATGGCTGCTCTTGCATTGCAATGGCAGAGTGGAGTAGAGATGACAGAGAACTTACAGTCAACAAAGCCTAAAATACTTACTGTCTGGCTCTTTATAGAAAAAGCCAATCCCTGTTCTAAGACAACATAATCTAGCTAATGTATTTTTGTAGATATACAATTATTGATAAACATTTGGGCAATGAGAAAAAAATATGTTAACACAGTCATGTAGCTTTAATTTTTTTTTTTTTTTTTTGGCGGGCTGAATAGATTTTGACATTGATCTTTTAAATATTGCCCTATGTTTAGTACAAAATATGTAATACTTTAAAATACTCAACTAGTCATATTCTAGACCTTGCCTAGGAAGAATAAGCAATGTCACTAGCCAGAAATCCCTAGTGTTTCTGAGCCTACCTCTCTTAAGATTCTGTTGTTCTCTTGCTTACTGCCTAGTGTAGACCTTACTTCAAAGGACTAAGCTCAGGAGGCTTCAGCATTTCCTGTGTCAACAAAGACCTTTTTTTTTTCCCTTCAAGTGATTTATTAAAGGGTGAATCAGATTGACTTTAGTGAAATATATTCCATCTTTCCTGAAGACAGAATTTTTGTCCCCTTTAAGAACTCTCCTGCTTCTGTCTTGAGCAGAATCACATTTTCAAACTGGTGTCTGGACATGCGAGTAAATCCCATTACCCATTAATAGGATTTGTCTGCACACCTCCTGTGCATCCTTTGGTAACTGAGAAATCCTTCACAGTGGGCAGTTTTGTTGTTGTTTTTTTTTTCTTTGGGTTTATTCTGGATATCTGTCCAAATAATTTCACTCTATGATGCATGTATTTCATTTAAACTCACCAAGAGAGTGAGAGACTAGTAGTTGATAAAATTCTTGAATAGCATTGTATTCCCCCCTTATTTTACTCAAGGAGATGCCCTGAATTTAGTCTTCTATCTGGGAAAGAACCACAATTCAGGGACACCTGGGTGGCTCAGTCATTAAGGGTCTGCCTTTGGCTCAGGTCATGATCCCGGGGTCCTGGGATTTAGCCCCGCATCAGGCTCCCTCCTCAGCAGGGAGCCTGCTTCTCCCTCTCCCACTCCCCCTGCTTGTGTTCCCTCTCTTGCTTTCTCTCTCTCTCTGTCAAATAAATAATAAAATCTTAAAAAAAAAAAAAAGAAGAAGAAGAAGAACCACAATTCAAATATTTGCAAAGTAACTTGAGAGTAAACCCAACATCTGTGTTCTTAGGTGACGCATTATTCACTACCATTTTTAAATCTCTGTCATTCAGACTGTCTCAAAAATGTTGTTAAAAATGTTTTAACAAAAAGAATGCTTAAAGAATAGTGGTAACTATAAAAGTAGTCTACAAAATGGAAATGCTGCTGAAAATTTGGTGGTAGAATTGTTGTACTTTGGGAAGTAACAAAAACATACCCTAGTTTTTAGGAGAATGGTAATTTATGCTAAAGGACATCTTGGTCAAACTAGATCAGTTAGATTAATCTTGAGTGACACTAGATCAAAAGTCCACTGTCCTTATTTGGCAGCTTGTCTCTGGCTATGCCTTCATTCCTTGTTGCTAGCAGGAGGTACCCTTCAGGTCTTACTCTGAATGGCTCCCTTCTCTGTTATTTTTTTTTATTATTATTATTTTAAAGATTTTATTTATTTGAGAGAGAGAGTGAGTGAGAGAGCAAGAGCAGGGGCTGGGTAGGGGAGTCCACTTTTATTACTTTCAAAATATTAATTGCAATTCAAACACCTTTTTTCACTGAGATTTCTCTTATTCCAGAATCTCAATTATAAAATTATACAGGAACCACCCCCCCAAAAAAACTGTGCAGTAACAGTAAACCTGCATTACTTATATATTCTTTAAACCTGCTCATTACTTTACTGCCTGACATTGCTTGATACATGTCAGTATGACACAAACAGAAGACTTATAGATATAGAACTTTTTATTGTCAAATGTTAAAGATCTAACCTAAAATATGCCTCCAACTTCTATACTCCTAAGTTTTATGTTTCTCATTTCTTTTTATAGAAACTTTATATTATGTTTCTGCAAGTTAGCTAAAATATTAGTAAATTTGTTTTAAGGAATCCTTTTAAAAAGTTTTGTTTGTAGAGACAAAAGCAAATAACCATAATTTCATATCGATCTATGTAAAATTAAATATACCTGCATATAAATTTACCAAGCCATGAGTGGACTTTACATATAACCATGTTAACTGCACATTAATTTTAGATTTTATTTATTTATTTTAGATAGAGAGTGCATGTGCATGCTCTTGGGAGCAGGAAAGGGAGCAGAGGGGGAGTGAGAGGGACAAGCAGACTCAGCCCCAAAGAGGGACTCCATCTCATGATGCTGAGATCATGACCTGAGCCAATACCAAAAGTTGGATGCTTAACCACCTGAGCCAGGCACCCCAACTGCACACTAATTTTAAAGGGACGTAACAGATGATACTAGAAACCTCCTTCCAAGGCTTACTATGAAATGTCAGAACCAACTCAGTAAATCCCAGACATTTCTGACTGTATAAGAAGAATGGGTAGTGGGAGGGAGACAACAGAAGTAGAAAATCACTCATTTTGAAGGAAGTGTAGTATTTATAATAAGAGCTTTTTACTTTGTCTAAAATCAGTTGGGGAATATAGGGGAAAGGACATTTGGGAAGTCTCCAATATAATCACTTGTGTTTCAGAATACCTACAAAAGAGGAGACAGTCTGATTAAATTAAAGAATCTTCCGAGCCACCAATGTTGGAGTGATACATAACCAAAAGGGTGAAAAGAGACAATAATATAGAGAGTCTAAATAGAAAATAATAATATCCAAGGGAATAGAAGATGATAGGAGGAAGAAGCAGAAAACAGAGCTGTCCAATTAGCCATTGGTTCATGTGTGGTTATACCTCACCAGAAAAGAGAAGGGTGGACAATTGGAGACTTAGCCACCCTCTATGAGAGAGACTTTATTAGTGGATATAATGGATGTGGAGTTGAGTAGTATTCTAAACACATACTCATTCTTTTTCAGATTGATAGAGACCAGTAGATTGTGATGAAACATGACCACGCCAGAGTCGTGAATTGATCTTGCCCCAAGTACTGGCATGGTAATTTGCCAAATTGGAGCCTTGTCTCCCATATCTGACTTCCCTATCCCCATCCTATAGGGCAACCACCAGAAGGAAGGAATAGAGAAGGAGTGGAAAAACTGACCACTATTCACCTAACATTCTATCTCTCCTGAGCCACACATTTTACCAATAAGAGAGAGGAAAGGTGTGGATCAGATGTAAAATTACATAGTTAAATTGTACTGACCAGAAAGTTATTTCGTCCACTCAGGATGATTTCACATGAATGTGAAGGAGGATTGTATATGGCCCAATTGTAGGACAGTGATTAGAATATGTCTAAAAAGTGTCAGGTTATATCCTATTGAGACAGAAACTTGAATAAGCTGGTTATAAAAAATGAACATGCCAGCACTATAATCATGTGCCTTTCAAAAATTGTGCTTTTGTGGTTCTCATAAAGTATAAGGTTGTTGTCACATTTGTACAATAATTTATTATATAAACAGGCCCTTATACTCAAACAGAATTGTATCTTTCATGACATAGTAAGATAAGTAATGGGATAAAAAGGCAGAGGAGGGGGTTGAAGTTATGATAGGGAAGGTACCTGTTATAGCAACACTGACCTCTTTTATTTTAATCCTCATTGATCCTGCATCCAAACTGCTGAACTGACAGTAGTATTTGTAGCAGGGAATTTGGGGATTGCTAGGGTAAAATAAAAGGGATTTTGATTTTGAAAATTACTCTTGAAATCTATACATTAAATATGTCAAATGGATTGGAGAAGGGAGATTCAACCGAGGCTGAATTCCATAAGAGAACAAGAAGGATAAGAATTGCTGAGACCAATTCAACATTAAGGATTGGGAGTCTGGACTGGACTGGTGACCCAGATCCAGTTTCTGAGGAAAGCATTTGTTCTAGGCTCTGGCTTATGTCCAGTGGAGGCTTCCATTTTCAAATTTTCTCGCCTATTTCCATCCTGGTTCAGGTCACTATCTTTTGCCTAGATTAGAGTAATAATCTGCTAACTTGTCACTCTAGAATCTTGGAAACAGAAGCAGAATTCTTCATTTAAAACATAAATAAGATCATTACACAACTCTGCTCAAAATCTTCCATTTCAACCAAAGTAAAAAAAAAAAAAAAAAAAGGATTTATAATGGCCCATTGGGCCAACAAAATTTGACCTACCACCATGACTCCATTACCTGCCTAACCTCATTTCTTATTAACTCCCCTTACTGTTTCTTTTCCAACTCTATCTATATAAACCTCTGCTGCTCTTTGCACCCAGTAGGCCTTAGGAGCTGTATAATGGCTCTGCATTTCCTCTCCCTGGAACACTCTTCTCTCAGATATGTAACACATCCTCACTTCCTTCAGATCTTTGCTCAGTATCAACCTGAGCACTCTATATTTGCTGTGTACCTCACCCAGTCCCCATCCTGGTACTTCCAATAAGTCTTCCCTTCTCTTTTTAAAATATTTTTCCATAAATTTCATCAATATCTAAAATAGTAAAGAATTAGGTTAATGACATGATTTACCATGAATTTGGGACACATGAGTCTGAAAGAGGTCACTAAAATAATTAAGATGACATAATATGAATTAAAAGATATGTTTATTGACCAACAATTGGTTTTATGATATTAAAAATCTATAAATGGTTCTATTAAAAAGTACTCTTAGAGTTATTTCTATAGAATAAAAATAGCATCCATGTGAACAATAAAGTAAAAGATTAAAACTTTTTATATTTATTATAATATGAATGTTAAAAATAATATATATGAACATTAAAACAGAATAGCTACTGTTGGTACATATCAAAATTGTTTTATAATTTCCTCAGCTATATCTGTCTCTAGTACTGTGTCATGACATTTTTTCAATATGGAATTATTTCCATTTTTCATGGAATTTCTTAGAGAATGTTGATAAAGAATATGTTGAAACTCACCATCAGGGACATCTGGGTGGCTCAGTCAGTTAAGAGTCTGCCTTCAGCTCAGGTTATGATCCCAGGGTCCTGGGAACAAGTCCCGCGTTGGGCTTCTTGCTCAGCAGGGAGCCTGCTTCTCCCTCTGCCTACTGCTCTGTCTCTGTCTCTCTCTCTCTCTCTGACAAATAGATAAATAAAGTCTTTTAAAAAATTAAAAAATTAAAAAAGAAGCTCACCATCAACTTTCATAAAAAACGTAAACCCAGTATTTGAGTTTTTATTGTACATGTTCTTTTTTTGTTTTTATTTTGAGTCCACTGATGCCAAAAGGAATTACTGAACAATGAAAAGGGGTTACCAAACTAAATTAAACTAAACTAAACTAAACTAAAATAAAATAAATAAAATACATAGATTTAAGTTATATGGTAAATAATAAAACCATTTTAGTAGGATCATTCAAATTTCTGACAGTATTCTTTACTAGGACACTTGGAACTTTTTATTGACACATGTAAGTCCGCAACTTTGTGCATCTTGCAGCCTGAGGCCTGGCAAGGGTGCAACTAGATGGCAGCATTGATTACTTTTTGTACATACCAATAGAAGAAAGTATATATATATACACATATATACATATATATATATGTATATATATATGCACACACACATATATATACACACATATACAGATATATGTATATATATAATGACAATGACAAACGCTGGTGAGGATACACAGAAACTGAATCTCTTAACATTTCTTATAGGGATGTAAAATGAGTACAGCACTCTGGAAAACAGTTTGACACTTTCTTATAAAAATAAACATGGAGCGGGGCACCTGGGTGGCTCAGTCAGTTAAGCGTGTGCCTTCAGTTCAGGTCATGATCCCAGAGTCCTGGGATTGAGCCCCGCACTGGGCACCCTGCTCAGTGGGGAGTCTGCTTCTTCCTCTGCCTCTGCCCCCCACTCATGCTCTCTCTCTCTCTCAAGAAATAAATAAAAAATAAACATGGAGCTACAATGAGATTCAGCAATTGTATTTATCTCAGGGAATTGAAAACTAACTTATGTCCACTGTAAAGTCTATACATGAATGTTCATAGCAGCTTTATTTGTAATAGCTAAAACTTTGAAACAACTAAAACGTGCTTCAATGGTTAAACTAACTGTGATATATTCATATATTCACATAGACTCAAAAACAAAAAAAGAACATGTACAATAAAAACTCAAATACTGGATTTACATACTGCTTAGCAATAAAAAAGGAATGAACTATTGATACACACAACAGCTTGAATGGATCTCAAGGACATTATGTTGAGTGAAAAAAGCCAAATGCAAAAAGTCAAAACTGCATACTTCCAGTCATTAACATTCTTGAATGATGAAATTATAGTGGTGGAAAACAGACTCCTGGTTGCCAGGTTTTATTTAAGGACTGTTCCAGGGAGGAGGACTTAAATGAATATAAAAGTGAGGGAGAGGGAGATCTTTGTGGTGAAGGAATCCTCTGTATGTTGACTACAGAAGTAGTTACACTTACCTACACATGTGATAAAGTGACAAAGAACTATGCACATACATTGTACCAATATCAAATTCCTGATAGAGATGAGTGCTATAATTGTGTAAGTTGTAACCACTGGGAAACTGGTGAAATGAACACAGGTCCTTTCTGGACTAACTGTGCAACCTCCTGTGAATCTAAAATTGTTTCTAAAAACAGGAATCTAATATTTCCAAAAACATATATGGGTGTGTGTGTATATACATAAAATATTATAAATATGTTAAACTGTATGGAACTCAATGACAATAATCACATACTGGGATTCTCCTGGGAATATTGTTGGCTTATATTTATTTTTTGTGTTACTTGTATGTTATCTGTCTTCCTCTACTAATTGTAAGTTTCAGGAGGACAATGAATTTTGCCTGTTTTGTTCACTATTGAATCTCAAGAGCTTAGATCAATCCTTGGATGTGTGATGTACTCAGTAAAAATCTGCTGAATGAGATGAGTAAGATAGTAGATTCATCACTTTAGCATGGTAATACATGAAATGATACTCATAGCCTAAGATCCTGATTATGAGAATTATGATAATCATACCTAAACATCTTTTTATTTCCTAGCTTTCCATTAGATCTTATTTTTCATACCCTAGTAAATGCAGGCACACAGTTACTCTGTTGCTTCTGTAAGTTCTAAGAAAACAAAACGAAAAAATGTCTCAGCCTTGAAGTATATAATTTGGCAAAGTAAACCACAAAAATAACTTTAAAAATACAAAGTTCTTTTGTATTTTACCTATGTTTCAATATATTTATTTTAAAATATTTTCCAAGAAGTAGCCTTTTCCAAGAGATGGCTTAGTTTACATTAATTTGGAGATAGGATGTATGGGAAGCATGATTGGAGTCATGGTTTAGTTACATTGCTTGGGCAATTTGGGTTTGTAAGGAGACTGAGCAGAAAGAGCTGAAGTCTCATAAATGTTACAGTGGAATATTTATAGGTCTTCAAGATCTTTCATGGTCTTGTCTTTTGGTCAGCATGGGCCTTGAGGCCAATATGCTAAGACAGATCTTAGAACACAGATATTACTCTCTGAAGTTTCTGAATCTGAGGAACAAGCAAGAGGTGATTGAGTTTCTAGCACAGTCATTAGTTTTTTCATGTGATTTTTGGTTTTCTTTGGAGATTTCAATCATTGATCCAGGGTATAAGCTATATGGACACATTTAAGACTGGAAAGGATGTATCATAGGATTGTGATGCCAAGGAACATGAAAAGTAGAATCATAAATAGATCCTTTCCCATGCACCAATTTTCCTTAGTCCTAATCAGGAAAACAAATCTCAGGCTCCATCTGAATTCCTGAAAGTGATGACTCAGAAAGTGGCATTGTGGCTACGTCTCCGTTTTCTTTTTTTACCATTAGTCAGATATGATGTTATATCAAATGTTACCTCTTGGAAATCTTAATTTCCATTTTTGATAAGAATCTTTAACAGGGAAACAAACATTGCTATGAAAATAAGGTGTAGGGGTGTCTGGGTGGCTCAGTTGTTTAAACATCTGTCTTCCGCTCAGGTTATGATCTCAGGGTCCTGGGATCAAGCCCCGCATGGGGCTCTCTGCTCAGTGGGGAGTCTGCTTCTGCCTCTCACTCTGCCTGCCACTCCCCCTGCTTGTTGCTCTCGTGCTCTCTCTATCAAATAAATAAATAAATTCTTCAAAAAAAAATAAATAAGGTGTAGAGAGAAAGAAAAGGATGGCAGTCGGTTATTCTTGGCATTTGGATCTTTGTCTAGGAATCTTTTGGTG
Organism: Phoca vitulina; assembly: GCF_004348235.1. Classification (NCBI taxonomy): domain Eukaryota; kingdom Metazoa; phylum Chordata; class Mammalia; order Carnivora; family Phocidae; genus Phoca; species Phoca vitulina. Next base: position 64,441,929 of record NW_022589712.1, on the reverse strand, counting down.
GAAGTTGTTTACATATGGACGTCTGCTGCTAGATCAAAGCTTCTTGGGAAAACGTCTCCTTCATGATGTCATTTTCTCTGGAGTATCTTGAGAGGTTCTCAATTATAGATCTCTGAGTTGTCAAGACTTCCAGGTCATGGAAATGATATGAATTATTTCAGGTTGGCAGATGCAGGTCCAGGCATCCAATCCTTGTAATTGAATAGCTATATTTGTAGTTAATAGTACATAATAAGGTCCTTCCAAAAAAAATCAAGAGCAGTCTTATGTTGGTATCATTTTCAGTAAAACTAGGTCTCCAGATTGAAAGTTGTGTAGGGATTCCTATAGTTTTCCCTGAGAGAAGCCACTTGGACCTGTTGGTTATAGAAGTGGATATGTTGTCTTAAACCCTTAAACTATTTGACCATTAACTATGGATTAAACTGTATCCTTCCAAAATTCATATGTTAAAACCTTACCTCCCAGTGTGGCTGTGTTTGGAGTTAAAGCCAATAAGGAGGTAATTAATGTTAAATGAGGGCATAGGATGGGACCCTGGTCCAATAGGATTAGTATCCTTAGAAGACACTAGAGTGTGCTCCTTGTCTCTCCCTCTCTTCCTCTCTGTCTCTCTCTCTCTTGCTCTCCCTATGTGAGGATACAGTGAGAAGGTGCCTATTTGCAAGCCAGGAAGAAGTTCCTCACCAGAAACTGAATCAGCCAGCACTTTGAATTTAGACTTCCTAGACCTGTAAGAAATTTTCATCATTCAAGCTACCCATTCTATGACATTTTGTTATTGCAGCCTGAGAAGACTAATACACCATTTATGTAAAAAATTATAATCAGTTATCAGAGGTGTAATTCTAGTCTCTTAGGGTGAGCTTTGATTAGTTCATACAGTGATATCCTCTGATTTCCTTTTGTGAAAATCTGAAAGGCATTACATAAGGGTATTTTGTTACACCATGGCAATTACAATTCATCAGATAATTTCAGGCTTTATTTTAAATATATCATTCATTCTTTCACTTTTCATTGAGGACTAAGGACAATAAGGATGTGGTGTTTCTGGATGATGGGCAGTATCTTACAAAGAGTCTTGATTACAGTCCCTATAATATGTGTACCTCAGTTACTGGATTAGTGATTTAGTATATCCCAAGTTGGAAATACAAAGACTATAAGATGAGAATAAGCCGTCTAGAACATAGAGAAACAATGGTAAAGCATTCTTATTGTCATTTGAAGAAGGTGAATGCTTAAAATCCATCTTTCGATATTCAAATAGACGTTTGGCTCTTGTCTTTACAGTTATGCCAGGTTTCTGAGGTTTGGCAGATGGGACATATGTCAGAAACATCCTAGGGAATTTTGAGTGAGATTGCCTTATGAATGCTGATATAAAATTGGAGATAATTTATCAATGCTACAGGGATAAAATGAAACTGTTCTGGGTAATGGATTATGTTAGCCAGCATTATCAGAATTAAAAAAAAAATGGAACCTCTTCTGAGAAATAGCACACAATTAGTTTATAAACAGATAGTCAGTGATTAGCCTGGTAGTGAAAGCATATTATAAATGCTGAAGACATTGACAATTGTCTAGAGCCTTTTGATTTATACTCTGAGACATACCACAGTGGTTAGTGATTGTCTGTAAGTGACGACTGCATCACATTTAGAAATATAAATCAACTCTTAGACAAATAGTGTACCAGTCTTTGCTTGAACATTAATATGCTTTTTAACTAAGAAGTATGCAGTCATTAAAACAAGTACACAATCATCAAAACTTCTATTAACATATTTTACTTATACATAATGAACTATAACAATTGAAATTCCAAACAAACCTGATTGATTTTATAATCTTTCTTTCATAAAGGGAAGGGGCACTCATTTTGGTACCTGGATGCCGTTCTAGGAAACATATAGATAATTTGTTACTCTGAGTTTGGTGCCTGGATTTGGGAAAGACCAAACAACAAACAAACAAACAAACAAAAAACACCTGACAGGGGAGACAAGACATAGATAATCCATACTTTTTCAAAGTAAGAAATAGGAACAGCAATAAAGGGAAATGATTTTAGCAATTTAAATGGCATTCCTCAAAATAAGGACACTTGAAAAAATTATTCAGTTCAAGAGTGTGCTAGAAGCACTGCAAATTAACAAAATATTTTGGTAATAAAAATGGGGCTTTTTCTCTGGGCAGAGAGTAACTTGGTTATTTTTTTGAAAAAAAGATTCAGTTTTACTTTTTTGTATTTATGGAGAAATATTTTGCAAAAAAGGAGCTATAAATCTTTTCTCTTATGAATAAATATTTTTTGAAAGAGTTTACTTATTTGTCAGAGAGAGAGAGCACGCATGCACAAGCAGGGGGAACAGCAGGCAGAGGGAGAAGCAGGCTCCCCACCGAGCAGGGAGCCCAATGGATGCAGAACTAGATCCCAGGACCCCAGGATCATGACCTGAGCCAAAGGCAGATGCTCAACCAACTGAGCCACCCAGGCATCCCTAAATATATTAAAATAGAGCCAAAGTTGTTAGAAAGTTTAATATGTTTCATTATTTTCATTTAATTATTCATATTCATATTGACATTTATAATCTGCATGTAACTGTGTATGTGTAGGGTAAAATATATACAAATATATAATTCTTTATATGCATGATAATATCAAACATTGCTTTAACTTAGCTTATATATCACTTTAATATATATCTTAAATATATATGAACATTAGCAATATATCAAATAAAATAATGCATATTTTATATTCCTTAGTCTATCTTAATAAAATATGATGGTTTCCTTAAGAAAATGACAGGTCATATCTATGATTTTGTATGTGTTCTTGTATCTGTAATAGTAATACTTTATATAATTTCAAATATGTATAGTAACTATCATCTTTTATCAAAACAACCAAGTTTTGTTTCTCTAGACCAAGAAAAAACTAGAAGTTGGGACATTCAAATGACTTAACTGTTTTTCTTAATGGACAGTTAGTTTGTGTTACCTTTATAGATATATGAATGCAAACAGATCACCTAAAGGCATTTGGATGTACTGACAAATTTTAGCTCTTCTGCAATGCATAAGGACAAACTAAAACTAAATTTAGTGACTAATTTGTTAATTATTTTTTTACTTGGAATTTATCCAGTTATCTCAATATTAGTGACTAATTAATACAATTTAATGTTAGTGCAAGTTATTAAACTTGATTAAGGATATGAAAATTATAATTTACATCTATACATTAAGCCCTTATTATTTATGACATTTTAAGAAATGAGATTAAACACTTTAAAACATCTATCATTCAAATTTCATTTAAACATTATTTTATATATTTAAAATCTTAAACAATTGCAGATATAACAATAAATTACTTGACTCATAAAACCATTGTTAGAAATTTTAAAATATCAAATTATGATTTTAAGATTAGAGTGGCATAAATTAAAATATTGTATGAACATTAATTTTATATAATAAAATCTGGAAGAATATGTAGAATAGATTTTAAACAAATATTAACTTAGATTCATGTATTTATCAGAAATATTAAAGGAATATTTTCATAACAAAATCCATATATTTAAATTGACTTAACTAAACTTTAACAATTTTAATGCTTAGAAGCTCTTAGGTTTTCCTTTAATCGGAGTTATAGGTTAAACTTTCTTTAACCAACATTCTAAGGAAAAAGAAATACAACTTATTAACTTTGTGTTTTTTTTTTAACTTTACTCTCTACCTGGACTACATATTTCTAGATTGCACACATAATGACAGAAAAACATTTTGATAGATTGGTGTGCAAAATTTTCAAAAGGTTAGAGAAAGGAGTGGGAGAGGAAGTTAAAATAGATAAGGGAAAATTAAGAAGAGCCAGCTTCAGACAAATAAATTTTTTTGTAAAAAGCTAATTATCAAAAAAAGCAGCTAATTATCTTCCTTTTTAAATGAGTAGAAAGAGATCAGATGAACAAAATCTGTTTTTATATACATATGTGTGTGATACACATACACCCCCAACTCAAACACAACAAAGATTTGTCACATTTTTGTTTAAATAAAGTAGCCTCTTTCTTGTGTGATCTCTTAAAGACAGAAAAGACCATCTCCTCATGAGGGTTTCTTCCCTTTGTTTTAAGGTTCCTCTCAAATTAACAAATTTGCTTATTGCAAAGTACTAAATGATCCTTGTAATTCTAAATTTCCTTGGTAAGATATAAAAAGCACTTACACACCAAGAGAAAAATAGGATAAGGATGTGAACAATTTTTGTGTGTGTATATATACATAGGTGCTGGTATAATAAATGCAAAGAAATTCTTAATTATTTAATTCTTAATTAAAAGAATATTGACCACTTTTCTAATATATTTTACAAATATTTTCTCTCAAGTTTTTATGGCATTTAATTGTATTTATGATGATTTTTGTCATATAGAATGTGTTCACATTTTGCTTATGTATAAAGTTCAACATAAATAAATTTGGACCAAATTAAAAAAAAAAAAAAACTTCCTTGGTAAAAGTTCTCCAAATATTCAAATATCTGTGCCATTAGCAGCATGATACACATGCACATGTATGGCTGGAAATGTCAACACCAGTCTCTTACCTGTGTGTTCAAAAGCACTGTAGAAAAGTGAAGGCAAGACAAAGTGGGAGTTCTTAACTGAAGACTGTTACTATTAATGCTCAAACTGAACTGTGACATAACAAGGCAGAGTGCAAGACAGAAGCAGAACTCACATTGCAGTCTATGCTTGGGGCCCTAAGGGGAAATGGCAGTGGGTCTGATACATCCTTCCTCTTTAAAGTAAAATCATAAACCCAGTACTGATCGAGCCATGGCACCAAAAGTGAAGGAGACACACACAAGCACACTTAAATCTTTATTAGCTCAAATTTGCATTAAAACATAGCAAATGTGAAAATAGCTTTAAAATGAATATTTCTGGGAGACAAGAAGCTTAAAGATTTAACAGGATAGAGGAAGAAATATCAATGTTCAGTTTTGTTATGAGAATTTTTCACTGTTCAAATTTGTAGCAGGTAAGAGGAAACATAGGTTTTGTTAACTGAGAAATAAGATATATAGCAGCAAGACTGGAGCCATGGGTTAGAAGCTGTTGTTTGGACAATTTGGGTTGGTCAGTATAGATGGGGAGGAATATTTGGGGTCTAAGTGCTGGCATAGGTCAAAGGGGATATATTTTAATCTGTCATGAACTATTATACATTCAATCTACAGTTCTGAGCACATTTAAAAGGGGAATATATTGCTTCTATCTGCACACACACACACACACACATTCTTTTCCCTTAAACTATGTGTCATTGTGTAGCTTTTCTCCTTTTTTTTTTTTAAGATTTATTTATTTATTTTAGAGAGAAAGAGTGAGTGGGGGTGGTGGGGCAGAGGGAGAGGGAGAGAATCCCAAGCAGATTCCCTGCTGAACAGACAGCCCCAATGTGGGGCTCAATCTCACAACCCTGAGATCCTGTCAGGAGCCAAAATCAAGAGTTGGACACTCACCTGACTAGCCACGCAGGCACCCCAGCCTTTCTCCTTTTTTTTTTTTTTTTTTTTTTAAAGCTTATCCCACTTTCTTTTTTTCCTGGAAAGAATTAGCAAACTTAGGCTAGGATCCTTCCTTTGGCATATGCTATTGGGAGAGTCTTGGCATATGATATTAGTCAAGTCACTTACCTTCTTAATTGATTTTTTCAAGTTGTAGAAGAAAATAAAGGGTTGATCAAGAAAGCGTAACCAGAAATGGAATCAAAAGACAGTAGAACCTTGGATAAATTATCATAATTCAGATAGAAGTTGTTTTTAATTAGGTTTTTAAAAACCTAATGGTTTTTACTTTCATTGTCCTACATACAAAAACATCAAGCACCTACTTTAATTTCCCAAATGTGGTATTTCTTTACTGGAATAGGTTAATTTTGGGTTTTGTCAGTGTGTGTTAGTAACTCCTTAAAATAATGCCTCAGTAGCATTTTCTCACTTCTGGCAACAGGTCAGGTTCAGTTCATGCAAGGAAATTCATTAAAAACATAGCCTTTATTAATGAAAAAAGTCAATAAAAAATTTCAGTAGACACCATTGACTTTATTTACTGAGGACTTTTCAGAGAGCTTAATCCCCCTCAAAATCACAAGTATATTCTAACATTGCCAATTCTCATCTAAGATACTAAGATATATATTTGTATGTGTTACAAACAATATTTTACTTACCCGAATATACTTTTTGCAACCTCTCCTGATTTGTTCCAAGCTTGAAAAATATGCCAGATCAAAGAGAATGATCTGTAGCTGCCTTTCTTGGTGGGGTGGTGGGGGCGAAGCTCAGGCTATGTTTATTTCATCAATAAAAAGGTACTTTGAATCACAGGGGGAAATTCTGTGGCTTCTTTTGTGACTGAAAGATTTCTTTATGATTTTCAATAAAAGTTTTTAAGACAATGGATATCTTCCTTAAGCACTATGTAACTAAGTATTAATTTTACAGTGGTCTTCTGCATATGTGAACTAATTCAGACTCCCTCAAGAGATTCCCGTAAGTGTGAGCTACAGCATATTCATTCAGGTCATTCATCTTAATCTTCTACCGAAGAAAAATAATGTTTCATGTGAGAGTATTTTAAAGTGACTGATGAGGATATTGAAAGAACAATAAATTGCTAGTCATAATGAAAATATATTGATGTGCTAAGTGAAAATCCTTCTCTGGTTGCTCTACTTTATTTAGAAAAGAAAGAGAGCATAAAAGACAATGACCCCAGATCCCCTGCCCTGCTTTGTTTGCTGTGACAAGCCCTGATAGGTACTGACTCCAAAAGACATACCAGGAGCCAAGCAGCATGGATTTGGCAAGCATATTGCCATCTTGTTCTCAGGGCGCACCTGTAAATTGCAGTATACTTCATCAATGTAATTTACCTCACAAATAGAATTAAGTGTACATTTTTTTCTTACTTCCAGTACCATAATGATTTGCTTACTGCTTTGCTCTCTATGTCACTCTCATCAACAGCATACAATCAAATATGGCCACTTTTCCTTCCCTAAAATGTACCCATTTTGTTTCCACCTAAGCATATATACATACATGGGAAACATGGAAAAATGCCCAGATTTTGAACACTGGTCACTGAAGCAGGGGTTCTCTATTTTAAACCAGTGACTCATTTTGAAACAAAACAAAAACGTAAAGAGTGAAAGCCCATATATATCTGTTGAATGAATACATCACAATACCAACACAAATATTGAAAGCACGATATATACAATAAGATGATTGTCATGAAATAGATATTGCATTATAATTTATTTAAAGTACCCAAACCTTAAATCAGATAGTTTCTTTTTTTTAGAGATTTTATTTATTCATTTGAGAGAGAGAGAGAGAAAGACAATGAGCAGGGGGGAGAGTAGAGGAAGAAGCAGACTCCCTGCTGAGCAGGGAGCCCAACACGGGACTCGATCCCAGGATCCTTGGGATCACGACCTGAGCCAAAGGCAGATGCTTAACTGACTGAGCCACCCAGGCACTTCATAAATCAAATAGTTTCAATGAGAGACAGAAAGAAAAAAAGTGCCTGGGTCTTGAGGGTGTATAAAGAGGGAATATTAAAATCTTTAAGGAATCATAAGTACTTTCTACTTACATATACTTGTTGTGTTTTATCAGTGTTGAATACCTTACATTGCCTAATTTAAGCTAACAGCCTTTAAGTTAGGTATTATTATCACCACAATTAAGAGATAAGAAAACTGAGGAACAAAGAAATTAAGTAACTTTCCAGAATCATTCAGTTAGTAATAATGCTCATATAGGATAAGTACTTTACATTTTACTCTTGCTATTACTACTTCAGTGATCTTCATTGTAGCTCTAGCTTCCCTGAGCTTAAGTTACATTGAGAACAAATAAAATTACTCCAACATCATCCCATTTATCTAGTTCACCATGTGTTTTTATATTCTGATTATCTCTCATTTATCTTCCCTGACTCTTTGGTCACAGTTTTTCTCCATGTCGCCAATCCCTGAACTCTCATTAGGAACACTGGCAGTATTATAGAATGGTAAAATGTTTTTAGTGTCTTGAGACTCTAAGATCCAACAGTCCTGAGTTAGAAATCTGACTCGATAACTCAATAGGAGTATGTTTTTGATTAAATGACATTAATATTTAAGCTGCAACTTTTGTTACATAATATTGGGGAAGTTTATAGAGTGTTGTGAAAATATATATAAGTGACTCAGTATGTTGCTTGTTATCTAGTAGATGCTTCATTAGTTTTAGCTTATTAATGATCTTGGCCTAGGACATGCAGTGTCCCTAATGCAGTGCTTATAGTGACTTTCCTATACTACACATTTGGAGGGTGAGTGTGTTCATCTTTTAATCATTTTGTCAAATACTTCCGATTATCCCACTTTTCTGGCACATGGTAAGATTGGACTTCTCTGGTCCTTTGAAGTTAGCTGTGGCTAATGCTTTGGACAATGAAATGTATGTGTGATTGTTTGTGTCTTTTTTAGGCAAACGTAGCTGAAGTTAGTGAATGACTTGCCATCTTCCCTTCTCCCAGATACACTGGTTGGAAATGTTCTATGTGATGGATGCCCTCTTAGCTTGAGACCTGGAACTGAAGGATGTGGGGCACAGTTTCCAGCAGATCCTGTGATGGGCACATAGTATAAGAAAGAAAGAAACCTTTATTTTTAAAATACTACTAAGATTTTGGGGTTTTCCATAATAACAGCATAATTTAGCCTATCTGGACTGATGCAGGGGACATAAGACTTTTTTAGCATCCTCGTCTAAGATTTCACTAAGAGAAAGGTAATCTATTCATTCTAGCAAAAAATATTTTTTAACACAATGTGTTTTGGATCTTCTCTTATTTCTTGATGAAAAAAAATTTTTCTCTGAAAGAGGAAAAAGGGCTTTCCTGAAGACAATCTGTGAGTTTCAGGATCATGGAGACTAGAGAAACAAGGTCAATCTCTGTAACAAGGAAGATGTAAATAACTCCAACTGAGTAGAATAAAGACATTCCTCAGAATTTAGAAATTGTGTTTCTCATTATTCCATGTGACCATGATTACCAAAGTATGTAACCAGGGATAGATGAGGTCAGTGATCATGTCAACTTTGGCTTTTGCTGTGTAACTTCCTGAAACTAAAAGTAAATGTAAATACTGGCACTTGTCACTAATTATGTTGTGGTTGATAAAAATTAATGTTCTAACCGGGCTTCCATACTGTGAAGAGCATGGAAGTTTTTCTGATTACACTGTGTGATGGGAACTTTAAAGATTTTATTTATTTATTTGAGAGAGAGAATGAGATAGAGAGAGAGAGCATGAGAGGGGGGAGGGTCAGAGGGAGAAGCAGACTCCCTGCTGAGCAGGGAGCCCGATGCGGGACTCAATCCCGGGACTGCAGGATCATGACCCAAGCTGAAGGCAGTCGCTTAACCAACTGAGCCATCCAGGCGCCCGTGATGGGAACCTTAATATGTCCTTTATGGGGATACCTGGAGCCACCTAGAGATGACAGTTAACTGTAGGGAGTTTTGAATCAAGAATAGCCATCTTAAACCTTGACATTACCCAAACACATTTATTATTTATGCTCTGTAAGCTTAAATGCTAATATAACACCATTTATGAATAACAAAAAAGCATTTGATACAAAGAAGATATATTATATTCTTAGGATTCTTCCAGAGAAACAAACTAAAAAGATAAACAGTTGACATTTCCACTATATGGGTTGTTCAGGGGTCAACTATACTACCTTTAAGCTAGTTCCAGGTGTTTGGTAATACTCTGTCTCTTCTACCTGAAATGGTATTCTTCTTAGTGGCTCCTTCTCCTCTCAGATACCTTAGCACATAGTTCATGTCTTTATTGTAGAAAACTAAAATGTTGTAATATAATTTCTTTTCTCTAGTTTATTATAAGAATACAGTATATAATACATATAACATACAAATATGTGTTAATCAACTGTTTTTGTTGTTGGTAAGGCTTCAAGTCAACAGTAGGCTATTAGTAGTTAAGTTTTGGGGAAGTCAAAAGTTATACATGGACTTCTGATTGCATGGGGTGTCAGTGTTCCTAACCCCCACGATGTTCAAGGATTCTAGATGTGTGTGTGTGTGTGTATGTGTGTGTGTGTAGAGAGAGAGAGAAAGAAAGAGAGAGAGAGCCCAAAATAAGATCTACTTGAGCCAATTAGTTAATAATTAGTATGTTATAACTTTGCTAGACTCTGGTCTCATGTCTTACACCTCAGAGCCACTATGTAGTCTCATTTGAGGCATCACTCTTTGGTTTCTGATCTAATAAACTGTGGCTTGTGTGTAAGTGATGTTGTACTAATTGTGGCCTCCTATGTGATAAGAGCTGCTTTCACTGCATGCTTGGAAGCAAGCTGTGCAATTGGCTATCACTTGCAGGCTTATATCCAGTACCACCAAGACCTGGATCATTACCTTTTTATAATAATTTTCAAAACAAAGGAACTGGGATAAAAAAAAATACTTTCTAAGCCAAGTATTGACTATCTAAATATGTAGATAAAATTTATCTCCATTAAAACCATCACAAATCATAAAAGAGAAAAACAAAAGTAGTTTGAAAATTTTAGAAAATAGTACTATGTAAGAGACCAACATAAGATTTTGGTTTTATAGTGTTGAAAGGTAGGTATTTCATGCAAACATTAAAACAAATTATCTGAGCAATTATGAAAAAATAAATGGTAAGCAAAACTGACATTCCTTTATCTATCATAGCTATACTGATGATAGTGTATCTGATGTTCAATTATTGAAAAGAAAATGGTATAAACTTAAGGTGAGAGAAAAACATGAGGAGATACCAATTAGTAGATGAGTAAATACATTAAGTAATCAAGAATGGTGAAAAATAAAAAGTAATTGATATTTTTCACAGTACTTTCAAATGAGTCTAAGAAGCCTAGCTATCTGGTTGAATGATGTTTTAATGAGGGATCTGCCTGTCTTTTTGCTGATCTTCAGCTTGCCTTGCTTACCAGAGATAATAGACCCATAAAATATTAAGTTTCCTAAAAATATTTAAATGCTCAGTGGAAAGGCACAAAGTGATATATACATATATTTGTCAGTAAAAGCAAACATTCATAATAAAGGATACTTTTAAAGTACCCTTTTCCTTCTGTTAGCTACCTCCACTAAGCACTTTAACAGACATATTTAATGGACATTCTTATTCTATGACACTTGTTTTAAGTTTCTTATTTTCTTATGAGAAAAACTGTGCATAAATAACATAAATCTGAATGAGAATGGTGTACTAGTGGAAGAATTTCTTTCCACATATCTAGTTTATACCTTTTTTTTTAAAACCAATTTGGGACATAGACCTTAGTTTTCAAATAAATAATTGAGACAATTCTAAGCCCAAATAGCTGAGCTCAATTAAATTTCACTTAACTACACTTCTAACTTTTTCTTACCATTTTTAGTTCTTTGTCACGGACATGATATCTAGGCAGATATTCCCTCTGGCATTTACTTATCATCCTTTGCATTTTGAACGTCAACTTTTTAGTATTTTAGTAACATATAAGCTGTTATTTTTTTGCAAGTTGTCAAAGCAGGCCAATATGAAATAAAGGAAAATATTTTGAAATAACTGAAGGAAAATTATTTATTCAGTTCAAGTTAGCTGATCATTATTTAGGTGTGAGAAGAGGCATGTGTGAGATACAAAGATACACACACTCAGGCCCCTAAGAACTTACCACCTAATATGTGAAACAAACGGAAGTCATTTTCTTCTATTGTCTTTGGCATAAAAAGAGCCCTGGCTCTATACAATGCTCTAAACTTTTCATTTGTAATATTTAATTTGTTTGTGCCTCTTGGCTTCTGAGTAGGTTAGAAACAAAGAACAGCAATTTCCAAACTTTGGTGAACTGGTAGGGTCGTCAAATGTATAAGGAGGAACATCAAATTAGGAAGGTATAGGGAAGGATTGTAGTTTATGGTTAAATATGTGAGGAAAATGCTGTTTGTGAGACATGTATTATAGGAAATAATTGCTGATAAATACCATTCTAAAGAACTGGTAAAAATAGGATGAGAATTTTTAAATAGCTATTCTTTTAAATTTACTAATAACCATGAAATATTCCTTTTGTTTTTCTCTTCCTAGATGATGTCCATATAGGTGATTTTGGTTTATTGTTTTTACAAACCTCTTAAAATTTGCTCTCATAGCATTCTCAGTTTATTGAGAATTAAGCATGCAATCAACCCTTTAATGACCACCTTTGCAAATAGACCTCCATCTCTTTAGGCTGAGATGCAGCTCACCTGCCGGCATAGATATTACTCTATAAAGTTGTCTTCAAGCTTGTGTTTCACAGAAAGGCTCTTAGTAATAACAGATAATTGCCTTAATGATTTTGAGTATGTTGACATTGTCAAGCTACTTTTGAAAAAATGAGACTTTTAATAAACCAAGAACAATATTTGGAACATGTATTATGTTTTTTGAATTTACTTCATTATTTTCATTTGGTGGAAAATATTTTCCTCTTATTAAAACAAAATCAATGAGTAAGAAACCTGAACTCTTAAATCAAAAAATGAATCTACATTTATCTAGAGAAAATAAACCCAAGGAATATAAACCAGAAAAGTGCAAATCAGTTTTAAAAAAAATACAGTTTTAAATAGCTATCAAATGCAGTGCACGCTCCATAAACTGCAGGCGGCTTACTGAATAAAATATGAGGACATGTAGCTCTGTGACTATCTATCTCAGTTAAAAAAAAAAAATTCTGAAGAAAATTTCTAAATAGGCCATATACTATCTGCAAAGGAATAAACAAAGTATCCAGCAGTGACAGTGTTTGCTTTTCATGTGGTGGAACTGTGTGCAAATACAAGGCCTAACAAATGTCAGCTCCTCATTTGCAAATGAAGATGTAAAAGGAAATGTCGGAGGCAGTACATGCAACAGTTCATATTTGAAGTTTGGCACAGTGAACTGACAGCCACAGAGGAGCTGCAGTGGCCTAATCCTTTCTTTTTGCCTTCTAGCAATGATAGTTGGGAAGGGGTTGGGGGGGGAGGCTAATAAATATGTGATGAGGAAAAGCTGTGGAAGAATAGCATATCTTCTCTGCAAGAACTCATCTTCAGAGATAATTAACTAGGTGACAACATACAATATGCCATTAACAACAGCATTCAAATCATTTCTGGACTTAAGTACAGTCTTAAGCCGCTTATCAGATTTTCATTTCTGAATCCATTCAGCTGTCAGGCTTACATCCTGGCTCTTTATTGAAGCTCACATGGGAATCCAAAACCTTCTAATTTTCTATACAGATTCATTTCAGAATCAATTAGAGTTGGTGGCAGCCTTGTCCCTGTGTGCAAAGGGGATTAGCTGGGCACTTGCTCAGCTGAATCTACCTCTGAATGTACATTCAACCTTCCATCGAGAATGAGTTCTTTCTCCCCCCTTCTAGAGGACTCTTCAGCAATTGAACTCCTGTAGACAACAGATGGCAGATAATCACTCGAACAGCCTCCAATTTTGTCAGTAAAAGAAAAGTGATCATCCAGCTCTCTCCTACAGTAAGTAGGTAAGAGACTTCTGGGCATTTGAAGCATGTTCTGCTTTTAAAATAAGGAAATCCACAATCAGTCCCCCTTCTTTGGCCGTCTCCTAACAATGTCATCCTTGAGTCCTTGTCCCTGACTTCCTCTCATCAACTATTGGCACATCTTCTCAACCCTTCTGCTTTTTCATTCCTTATCCTGCCTCACCCAATTTTGCTGAAACCTTTATTCTTTCTATGTGCTATCCAGCCCTAAAAGTCATTCTTAACATTAGAGATAAAACATTTTAATGTTATTCTTTCAAAAAAGTTATATAGCATATCACAGGCAAAAGTGCCCTATATTATTTTGCAGATAAAGCATTTTATGAACAGTCTAAAATTTGTCACTTAAGTTATCAAAAAAAATACACAGAACATAGAAGTAGTCCATGTGATCATGGCTGTTTACTTTTTATCTTTTCTAATATTCTCAATTAAACTAAATATTCAAATATATTTTGCTGCATTAAAATTTTTATATTATGTCCTTATTTTTTTTAAAAAATATGACAATAGTTGAGGTGGCTAGTTTAAAAACAAAGTTACAAGTCTTAGAAAAAAGATAAATCAGTGGTCTCTGTCCTTCAATGCCTGTGAGTGATGCCTTTCAATTATTTTAGAAGTTCCTTCTGGTATTTGCTTCATTTTGTAAAATACTTCACTTACTATTTTCTAACTTCTCATTTTTAAATGTCATGTATTAATTTCTCTCTAAGAAATAGAATGTTTGAACTCTTTCACTTTAGGCTGCCACTTTGCCGTTTTGTGCTTGTTTTCCTGGAGGCACTGTAGATATAGATTGGAATGTGAATATTGTCCATGGACTTGTACAAAATAATGGGAATCCCATACCTTGCTACAGCATCCTTAACAGCATCCTTTTTTATCTTTGTCCACTGATTTAGTCAAGTCTATTTACTGCTGCCATTGGTAATAAGATGCAGTATTTTATGCTATCATTTAAATAAAATGCTTCTAACTAAACTATTTTTCTTATTACAATATTTCCTTATCATTGAGTTTATGTATTATATATATTGAAAGAGCTTTTTAAAGATTTATTTAGAAATAAGTTTTTATCATATATATGATATGTTTGTTTGCCTACATAAAAAGAAAAATAGAAATAAATTGGTTAAGGCTTTTCTAAAAGTTCTTTTGTTTGAAAATCTGACTTATGAATCACTTTTCAACTCAGGGTTCTATTTTAATGTTTTTCAAAATGATGTTTTTTTTTTCAAAATAATATTATTATCCTCTGTACTGTCAAGAGTGCTACAAAGGCAGATATTCTAAAAGATTGCTTCACTGTTGTCTCTTGAATTTTTCCCAAGCCTCTAACACTCTGGCATTTTCTTGATCTTAAGAGAAGATGTCAGTAGAAAATTTTCAGACCACAACTGGTGCTCTAATTTCTTCCTTCAGTAGTAATTAGTCTATTATTTGAAAAATATAGTGTTATAGTTGTCCAGGTAGGCCACTAGGATTAGTAACCATATTCCTTCATATGCAGGCAAGGACAACTGTGTCACAAATGAGTCCTGGTCAAGAGCTTTTATTAGATGCCATTGATTGATGATAAAATGAACTATGAGAGACTATGGACTCTGAGAAACAAACTGAGGGTTCTAGAGGGGAGGGGTGTGGGGGGATGGGTTAGCCTGGTGATGGGTATTAAAGAGGACACGTATTGAATGGAGCACTGGGTGTTATACGCAAACAATGAATCATGGAACACTACATCAAAAACTAATGATGTAATGTATGGTGATTAACATAACAATAAAAAATTTAAAAAAATAAAATACTACCAAAAAAAAAAAAAAAAGAAGGGTACTTGTGCTGAGCACTGAGTGTTGTATGTAAGTGATGAATCACTCAATTCTATACTTGAAACTAATATTACACTGTGTATTAACTAACTGGAATTTAAATAAAAACTTTGGAAAAAAAAAGTTGAGATAAATGCATATATTCAACCTAACCACACATAACTAAGAAACTCAAATTTTAATATTTTTCATGACAGACATATCAATTACATATATTTAAAATATACAACTTGATAAGTTTTGACATCTGTCTACACCTGTAAAATCAACACCAAAATTAAGACACTGAACATATATATCACCCCATAAGTTTCTTCATGATTTTGCAATCCCTCCTTCTTGTTCATTCCTATGTCTCCATCCCCGTTGTATCACCAGGCAGCCATTGATCAGTTTTATGTCACTATGTGTTACTTTGTACTTCCTAGAATTTTATATAAATGCCATCATACATTGCATATTTATTTTTGTCAGAATTATTTCACTCTGCATTTTGAGAAAAACCTATGTCAAGGTATAAATCAATATTCAGTTCCTCTTTTTTTGACTGAGTAGCATTTCACTATATATGGATATACCATAATTGTTAATTCTTTTCATTTTTTTGGTCGGTGTTGGGTTGTTTACTGTTTTAATACATTATAAAGCTGTTACATACATTTGTATATATGTATTTGTATTAACATATGTTTTATTTTCTCATATAAATATTTCCCACCAATCTGTGGCTTGTATTCTCATTTTCTTAAGTGTTTTTCAAGATCAGGTATCAGTATAGCATTAACTTCATAGATAAAGTTGGGAAATATTCCCTCTTCTTCAATTTTCTGGCAGAGTTTATATACAAATAATATTATTTCTGACTTAAAGATTTGGTAGAATTCATCAGTGAAACCATCTAGACCTGGAGTTTTCTTTATGGAAAGATGTTTTATTTGTTCACTTTACATATTCAAATTATTGGTAGAAATAGAGCTATTCACATTATTTATTTCTTCTTGAATAAGCTTTGGTTGTTTGTGTCTTTTAAAAATCCATTTTATCTAAGTTATCCTATTTACAGTCATGACTAAAACTCCATTTCTGAAATAATTCCTCTTAAGGACAATCGGAATAACCTTAGAAAAATAAGGCCTGTTTGAGCAGAACTGGAACCAGCTTTCCTAGGCTGCATAAGAAGTGGGCACGTGAACAATATTGGCATTTTATTAGAAAGAAAGAAGAGAACAATGGAAAATAATAGACAAACAAAACATATTTGCTATACCTAGGAAGATCATTTGTTCTAGTTAATAGGAATAGTTCTGTGTATACTGGTTTTTGTGGGAAATTAAATGATATGGTTATCTAAAATATCCCAACATCTACAATCCATATTTGCACAGCAGCCAGAATGATCTTTTAAATAATGAATCAGATTATTTTTCTTCCTTATTACCCCACAACTGTTTCTAATTCTCACTGAATATAAAATAAAATCTCATTACCTTTGCTTTCAAAGCCCCTCCTAACCTCTCTTACAAAATCTCCCTCCATGAAGTTTCAATCACACTATCTTTTTGTTAATCAAATAAGTCAAGCTCAATTTCATACAAAGGCCTTTGAATTACTCTCTCCCCTATGCTTGGCATGCTGTGTTCCTTGGTTTTTGGCATGGCATGATTCTTGTGATTCACATATTAGCTCAGGTGTTCAGATTGTCTGAACAGTCAGTCTAAATTAGCACACATATATTCTTCAGATAAATAAATACCAAGAAGTGGAATTGCTGGATCATATGGCAGCTCTATTTTTAATTTATTGAGGAACCCCCATACTCTTTCTAATAGTAGCTGTACCAATTTCCATTTCCACCAATACTGCACAAGTGTTCCCTTTTCTCCACATTTTCACCAACACTTAATTTCTTGTATTTTTTATAATAGGAATGACAGGTATAAGGCATTATCTCATTGGGACTTTCATTTGCATTTCGTTGATGATTAGTGATGATGGGCATCTTCATGTGGCTATTGGCCATCTATATGTCTTCTTTGAGGAAATGTTTATACATGCCCTCTGCCCAGTTTTTAATTAGATTATTTGATTTTTTTTGTTGTTGTTGTGGGGGGTGGTTTGAGTTGTTTGAGTTCCCCTGGGATGGTGACAACCCATGCAATTGAAAATTTACATATAACTTTTGACTCCCCAAAAACTTAACTTCTAATAGGCTACCATTGACCAAAAGCATTACTGATAACATAAAGAGTCAGTTAACATGTATTTAATATGTTATATGTATTGTATAGTATATTCTCACAATAAAATAAGAGAAAAAGAAAATGTTATTTAGAAAATCATAAGGGAGGGGTACCTGGGTGGCACAGTTGGTTAAGCTTCTGACTCTTGGATTTGGCTCAGATCATGATCTCAGAGTTCTGAGATTGAGCCCTGCATCGGGCTCCGTGCTCAGTGCAGAGTCTGCTTGAGATTCTCTCTCCATCTCCCTCTGCCCCTCCCCTCATGCTTGTGCTCTCTCTCTCTCTCAAATAAATATATCTTTTTAAAAAAAGTCATAAGGGTGAGAAAATAGATTTATAGTACTCTACTGTATTTATTGAAAAAAAATTCTACATTTAAGTGACACTGCACAGTTCAAACCCATGTTGTTCAAGGGTCAACTGTATCTTTTCCCATTCAGTAGGTTGCCTTTTTATTTTGTTGATGGTTTCCTTTGCTGTGCAAAAGCTTTTTAGTCTGATTTAGTCCCACTTTTTAAATTTTTACTTTTGTTGCTCTTGGCCAAGTAGACAAATAAATATATAGATGTATATATATATATAGCTAAAACCAATGTCCAAAGTTTTACTCCCTATGTGTTTTGTTTTGTTTTAGTTTTAGTAGTTTTATGATTTCAGGTCTTACATTTAGGTCTTTTACCAAGTTTGAGTATTTTTGCGGTGTAAGAAAGTGGCTGTTTCATTGTTTTGAATGTAGCTGTCCAGTTTTCCTGACATGATTTTTTGAAGAGTGTCTCTTCTGCACTGTATAGTCTTGCTTCCTTTGTTGTAAATTAGTTGAACATATAAACATGGGCTGGCTCCCTATTCTGTTCCATTGACCCATGTGTCTTTCTTGTGTGAGTACCATAGTGTTTTAATAACTATAGCTTTGTGATACTATTTGAAATCCAAGAATGTGATACCTCCAGCTTTGTTCTTTTACAAGATTGTCTTGGGTATTCAGGGTGTTTTGTGGCTCCATACAAATCTTAGGATTATTTATTTTAGTTCTGTGAAAAATGCCATAAGTGTTTTAATAGGTACTACATTGATCTGTAGATTGCTTTGGGTGGTATGGACATTTTAACAATATTAATTCTTCCAATCCATGAGCATGCAGTATCTTTAAATTTACTTGTGCCATTTTCAGTTTCTTTCATCAGTGTCATAGTTAAATTCATACCTAGGTATTTTATTCTTTTTGGTACACTTATGATTTTTTTCTTATTTCTTTGTGTGATGTTTAGTTTTAGTATATAGAAATGAAACTGTTTCTGTGTATTAATTTTATATCCTGCAACTTTACTGAATCCATTCATTGTTCTGATACTTTTTTTTTTTTTTTTTAAGATTTTATTTATTTGCGAGAGAGACGATGAGAGACAGAGAGCATGAGAGGGAGGAGGGTCAGAGGGAGAAGCAGACTCCCTGCTGAGCAGGGAGCCCGATGTGGGACTCGATCCCAGGACTCCAGGATCATGACCTGAGCCAAAGGCAGTCGCCTAACCAACTGAGCCACCCAGGCGCCCCTGTTCTGATACTTTTTGGTGGAATCTTTAGGATTTTCCATTTATAGTAACATGTCATCTGCAAATAATGACTTCTTTACTTCTTTCTCACCAATTGGGTATATTTTATTTCTATTTTTTGTCTGGTTGCTGCAGCTAGGACTTCAAGTACAATGTTGAGTAGAAGTGGTGATAGTGGGCATCCTTGTCTTATTCCTGATCTCAGAGGAAAAGCTTTAAGAGTTTCATGATTAAATATGATGTTAGCTATTGACTTGTTATATATTACCTTTATTAATTTGAGGTACATTCCCTCTATAACCACGTTGTTGAGAGTTTTTATCATAAATGGATGTTAAGTTTTTTCAAATGCTTTTTCTGCACTTAAGATGATCATGATTTTTAGCCTTCATATTGTTAATTTGGTGTATTACACTGATTGATTTGTGAATATTGAACTATCCTTACATCCCCAAAATAAATCCTACTTGATCTTTGTGTATGATCCTTTCAATTTATCATTGAATTTAGTTTGCTAATATTTTGCTGAGGGTTTTTGCATCTATGTTCATTAGGAATATTAGTCTATAATTTTCTTTTTTTGTACTGTCTTTGACTAGTTTAGGTATTAAGGAAATGCTGGCATAGAATGAATTTGGAAGTACTTGTTTTTCTTCAATTTTGTGAGTAGTTTGAGAAGTACATGTGTTAACTATTCTTGTTACTGGTTTGTTTAGATTTTCTATTTCTTCCTGTTAGTCTTGGAAGATTGTATATTTCTAGGAATTTATCCATTTCATCTAGGTTGTTTTTGATTTCTTCATAGACCAACTGGTTGTTTAGCAGCATATTGTTTAGCCTCCATGTGTTTTGTCTTTTTTTTTTTTTTCCAGCTGATTTCTAGTTTCATACCATTGTGATCAGAAAAGATGCTTGATATGATTTCAGTCTTCTTAAATTTATTGACACTTATTTTGTGGCCTAATATAATCTATCCTGAAGAATGCTCCATATGCACTTGAAAAGAATGTATAATCTCTTGTATTGTGTGGAATGTTCTGTATATATGTATTAAGTCCATCTGGCCTTATGTGTCATTTAAAGTTTGCTAATTGATGTTCTGTCTAGAGCTATCCATTGATGTAAGTGGGTCTTTTTTTTTTTTTTTTTTAAGATTTTATTTATTTATTTGAGAGAGAGAGAATGAGAGAGAGCACAAGATGGGGGGAGGGTCAGAGGGAGAAGCAGACTCCCCGCTAAGCAGGCAGCCTGATGCGGGACTCGATCCCGGGACTCCAGGATCATGACCTGAGCTGAAGGCAGTCGCTTAACCAACTGAGCCACCCAGGCGCCCTGTAAGTGGGTTTTTTTAAATCTTCTAGTATTATTATGTCAATTCTGTCAATTTCTCCCTTTATTTCTGTTAATATTTGCATTATATATCTAGGTGCTCCTCTATTAGATTCATAGATATTCATAATTGTTTTATCTTCTTTTTGGATTGATTCCTTTATCAATATTTAATATCTTTGTCTCTTGTTACAGTCTTTGTTTTACTTTATTTTATTTATTTATTTATTTATTTATTTATTTATTTATTTATTTATTTTCATTATGTTCAGTTAGCCACCATATAGTACATCATTAGTTTTTGATGTAGTGTTCAACAATTCATTAGTTTGTATAGCACCCAGTGCTCATCACAACATGTGCCCTCCTTAAGTCTGTTTTAAAGTCTAATTTGTTGGCTATAAGTATTGCTATCCCAGCTTTCTTTTTATTTCCATTTGCATGGAATGTTTTTTCTAACCCTTCTCTTTTATTCTTTTACATCTTTAAGCCTGAAATAAATCTCTTTTAGGCAGCATATAGATGGATTTTTTTTTAATCCATTCAGTCTCCCTATGTCTTTTAAATGAAGTATTTAGTTCATTTACATTTCAAGTAATTATTGATCATTATGTGCTTATTGCCATTTTTTAAATTGTCTTCTGGTTGTTTTATAGTTCTCTCTCTGCTCCTTCTTCTTTTGCTCTTTAGATAGATAGATAGATAGATAGATAGATAGATAGATAGATGACAGATTTGATGACTTTCTTTGGTGTTATGTTTGAATTCTTTTTATTTATTTTTTTGTATCTATTATAAGTTTTTGGTTTGTAGTTAACATGAGGTTCATATATAACACCCTATGTATTATAGAAGTCTATTTTAAGTTTATGGTCACTTAAGTTTGAACATATTTTAAAAGCACTATATTATTACTCCTCCCCATGTTTTGTTTTTCACATCACATTTTGCATATTTTTATAACCATCTTCTAATTATTACAGATATAGCTGATTTTACTACTTTTGTCCTTCAACCTTCCTATTAGCTTTATAAGTAGTTAATCCGCTACCTATATGTTTGCTTTTACAATTGAGCATTTTTTCTTATATTTTCCTTGCTTTAAGTGATGGACTTTTCTTTTCCCCTTAAAGAAGTCCCTTAACATTTCTTGTAAGACTAGTTTATTGGTGATGAACTCCTTTGACTTTTGTTTGTCTGGGAAACTCTTTATCTCTCCTTCAATTTTGAATGTTGACCTTACCAATTAGAGTATTCTTGATTATAGGTTTTTTTTTTTTTTTTTTTTTTTTTTTTAATTTGTTTGTTTGTTTTCCTTTTGCCACTTTGAATATATGGTGTCACTCCCTCAGACCTGTGAGGTTCCTTCTGAAAAATCATCTGATAGTCCTATGGGTATTTCCTTGTACATAACTAGTTGCTTTTCTCTTGCTGCTTTTATGATTCTCTTTATCTTCAAATTTTGACATTTTAATTATGTGTCTTGGTGTGGACCTCTTTGACTTCATCTTGTTTGGGGCTCTCTGTGCTTCTTGGATCTGGATGTCTTCTCCTCCAGGTTAGGAAAGTTTTCAGCTATTATTTCTTTGAATAAATTTTCTGCACCTTTTCTGTCTCTTCGCCTTCCCAAACCTGTATAATGAAATCGTTAGTGTGCCTGATGTTGTCGCAGAGTCCATGTAAACTATCCTCATGTTATTTTTTTAATTCTAATTTTAATTTTAATTTTAATTAATTAATTTATGTATTTATTTTGCTGTTTAGCTTGGGTGATTTCCACCTATTCTCTTTTCTAGTTTTCTGATCTGTTCTAGATCATCTAATCTGCTATTCTTTTTCTCTAGTATATTTTCATTTCATTTAGTGTATTCTTCATCTCTGATTGGTTCTTTTTTACATTTCTCTCACTTTTTTGAAGTTTTCACTGTGTTCATCCATTATTTTCATGAATTCAGAGACCATTTTTATGACCATTACTTTGAAATCTTTATCAGAGTTTCATTAGGTTTTTTGTTTGTTTGTTTGTTTTCTGAGGTTCTGTCTTATTTTTTTTGTTTTGTTTTGTTTTGTCTTATTTGTTTTGTTTTGTTTGGGGGCATATTTCTCTGTCTCCTCATTTTGCCTGACTCTGTGTATTTGTTTCTATGTATTAGATCAGCTACCTTTCCTGGTCTTGAAGGAATGGCCTTAGGTAGGTGTCCTGTGGCATTCAGAAGCACAGTTTTCCCTGGTCACCAGAACTAGATACTCTCAGGGTGCTGTATGTGCCCTCCCATTGTGTCTGGTCTGTGAATGCTATGGGAGTACTGTTGCGTATGGTTGGCCCCTGGTCCATCTAGCTGCAGGGTCAAGCTATGACTGCTACAGACGTGCTGGTGGACAGGATTATCCTATCTTCTGTGAGCTCTGACTGAGGTACTGGGTTATGCAGACTTTCAGTAGGCGCACCTCCCTGGCACTTGCAGTCTAGAAGGAGAATTCCAAAGTGGTACCCTCACTGCCCGGATTAGTATGGCAGAATAAGATAGTAGCAATGGCTGCCACCGCCAGTATCTCAGTACCCAGGGAGAGGCCTCCCTCTCTGGCAGGTGCTCCAAGATTAGTAAACTAGATGAGCAGAGGGATCTAGTTCCTAGGTCCCTTGCAGAGGGAATTATTTCATATGTAGTGGATTTGCTGTATCTTTGGGAGGAGGTGAGCTCAAGATATTCCTACCCCACCACTTAACCTTCCCTGAAATCAACAATGTTGGAAGGAGGGAGCGAATGAGTGCCTCCCATGGCCTGCCAGACAGTTTTCCTATTTCTGTTTGGGTAAATTTTAATGACTTATCCTAAAATTCATTTTTCTTCATAGCTCAATGCATTGTATCTATGAAACTAAAAGTAGTTCTTCATGTCTTCTTTCTCTCTACTTGCAGTTTACATTACAGTATCCATCTCTAGGCTGAAATTGATTATATTATCTTGCATGTTATCCCACCTTTTCCACTAGAGCTTTAAAATATTAATTGTGGTTATTTTAAATTCTCTGTTATATCTCAGTCTGTTTCTTCTGATTATTGTATTTCTTGGCATGTTTTTATTTCTTGATTTGTTTGTGCACATTATAATAAAAAAAAAAAAACAGGAAAGCTTGGATAGTATAAAAAAGATAGGAAAAAAACCCTTTGAATTTTTTTTGCTTTGAAATAAACATGCCTTCATATTTTTATGCTTTGAAATAAACATGCCTTCATATTTTTCCTGCTTCTGGACTTTTCATGTGAGGTTTGAGGTTAATTTGTTCAGAAGCAAAGGTGGGATATTTGGATAGTATTGTTACATTTGTTACCCTTAATGCCCAACAGGCTTCAGATTGCTTTAGTGATACCTAGCGTTTAGAGTGGGGATTTATTTGTCAGAGGTTTTCTTTTGATTACTGTTCCACATTTAGCTGTAGGTCTTCCCTTTTGGCTGTGTCTCAGAGAGGGTGTCTCTCTCCAGTATTTCACTTTTTTTGACTTTTGTGAGCTGGTAGTTGTTGGGTTATGGGGGAAAGTACCTTCTCAATTACAGTTATTATGCTTCAGTCTCAGGCAGCCATTCTTTCTCTAAGTCTTGAGAGTGGATTTCTCACTATTCCTGCTCCTTCTGTAGCTATAGTTCTGGGTGCAGCATGCATCCCTGCCCTTTCCCCAGGGCTAGGAGTTTTGTGTATGTTTCCTTTCACTTTCATAAAAGTGACATTGTTTATTGCCCTTACCTTCCAATTTAAGTCTTTTGTTCTCAATGGGAGGTAGTAGATAGGGAATTATTTCATATGTTTCCTGCAGCAGCTGTTGTTCTCACTTGGCCTTTGCTACAAGGAAAGCTTTCTCAAATTTCTCATCAGTTTTTTTTGATGAGCTACTGTTGAAATCCATGGGGAAGAGTGTGAAAGTAGGTGCATTTGCATCCCCCATTATTCTATATTTTGCTAGATCACATTTGGCCTTTACTAGTTCTTTAACAATTTTCAATTATTTAACAATTCTCATTAGTGTCAAGCTGTTTTTGCCCAGATAATCATATAATCATGTTTTTTCTCTACTTGCAGGTTTACATTGCTTTCATAGTTTTCATATTTCATAAATTTCAACTTGCATAGATTTCAGGTTAGTTTTTGCTCTGCCAACTCAGGTCTTTGATCGATAAGTTCAAGAAGAATGGTAAATTTTGCACTTTGACTGTTTGTTTCTATAAGGGTGGAAACAATGATCTTTGCAGTTTTATATACCCCAAGCACAAATTAGAGGCTCCTTATCTGCCTTTTTAAAAGATAATTTTATTGAATATATAGAGCTCCACATTCAAATTTTGGTGGTTGTTCTTTTCACAGTGTTTTTGATTAAATTATCTTTTGACTTAAATAGTTCCTGACAAAAAGTATGCTGTATTACTTACCTTTGTTCCAGCATCTATAGTAAAACTTTTTTCTCTGTTTGGTAATAAACCGCTCAATTATGGAGTATTGGCATTATTTTCTTAAGTTGAGTTTGCTTGTGGTTTTTGAGGTTCTTGAGTTGTAGGTTTATAATTTTCATCTTGAGTTGTAGGTTTATATTTGTAAATTTCATCAAATAAAATCGTGTATATGCCTGCTCCAAAGCTGGAACTCTGTTTATATGTATATTAGATTCCTTAATATTTTAAACACATTACTAAAGTGCTACTTATATTTTTCAGTATTATTTTTCTGGATGTTCTTAATTTTTAATAGTTTTGTTGCTTTTTCTTTGGTTTTATTGATATTTTGTTCTGTAGTATCTAATATCTTATTATCTTGTTAACACAGTCTAGTGAAATTTTTATTTCAGACATTATTTTTTTCACGTCCAGATGTTTGTTTTGTATTTTTTATATATTTTATTTTTTATTTTTTACTCATTATTGTTCATGCTTTGCTTTACATTTGTTTATATATTGATCATTTTTGTAACAGTAGAATTAATGTCTTTGCTAATTCTATCATCTCAAGTCATGTTTTGGTTGATTTCTATTGGCTTATTTTTATTAGTTATAAGTTAATTGTCCCTTTGCATATATGATAATTTTTTAACGCTATTAAATGGTCTTACATTTTGCTCTGGCAAGCAATAGATTTAACTATAGATCAGTTTACTCATTCTGAAGTCTGTTGTTAAGATTAAATAGGGCATGTCTAGAGCATCCTTTAATCTAGGGCTAGTTTGGCCACACTCCTAAGATGTAGACTTGGGATATTTAAGATACTTAACCATGATTTTAATAATGTGTCTCTACTCTAGCTTGTGAGAATTTACATGACTCCCAGCTCCTTGTGATTTCTGAAAAAACTGACTTTCAAACTATAAATGTGCAAATTGGTATTTGTCTGAAGTTGCAGTAGGACCTATATGCAGCCTTGTGAATATATTTCTCTTCATTGATTGTGAAACTCTGCCTTATAAATTGCCGTCTGGCTTATCTAATCTAAACAACAGTTTCTGTTTTTTTGAGTCAGTGAATATTTTCAGGTGTCTACATTCAAGTGTGAATTGAAGGGTAATCAACTTAATTATTGTTATGGTATTGCTACTTCTTGTTTTCCATAATTCTTTTTCCTCTCTTTTGTTCAGCTTGATTACTTTCCATTACTCACTCTTCCAGGTCACTAATTTGTTCCTCTGCTTCTTCCATCCTGCTGTTCATTCCATGAAGCATGTTTTTCATTTCATTTATTGAGCTCTTTATCTTTGCTATGTTATTCTTTATCTCTGTGTTAAGGGTCTCACTCATATCTTCCACTCTTTTCTCAAGTCCGGTGAGTATCCTTGTGATCATTGCTTTAAATCCTGTATCAGGCATGTTATTTCTATCTGTTTCACTTATATCTCGGGCCATGGCCTTGTCCTATTCTTTCATTTAGGAGAAATTTCTGTCTCCTCATTTTGTCTATCTGTCTTTCTGTTCATATATGTTAGGAAAGTCAGCTATGTCTTCTGCTCTTGAAAGCAGTGACTTTATGAAGAAGAAGTCCTGGAATGCTCTACAGTTTAGTGTCCCTTGTTCACCAGAACTTGGCACTTTAGGAGAGTATCCTTTGGATGTTGCTTACACCCTGCTATTGTGACCGAGTCACTTTTCCTTTCATTGCAGTCATCTGTACTGACTCTGCCTGTGTGGGGCTGTGCTAGCTCTCTATGGTATTAGTGGGACACAGGTAGGCCAGCTCTGAGGAGGAATGCCCACCAGGAAACTTTGGAGCTGAGCAGCAGTGTTAGCAAAATTTGAGCTGTGTCACTGGTCCTATACCCTATACCCTGAAGTGCTGTGGTGGTTGAGGGCTGTATACTGGGGCGGCCAGGGTCGTGAAGCTGGGTGCAGTTGTATGATGGTGACTGGAGGCATGTGGCTGGGTATGGTGTGGCAGCTGGGTGTGGCACGTTGCAGCAGCTGTGCACCCAGCAGCTGTGCAGGAGTGGCATGCAGCTTTAACAAAATTTACCCTGAGCCCAGGGCCAAGGCTAGCAGGCTTGGAGTGGGTGAGTCCTCAGGAGAACTCGCTGGCATGGCACACTGCTAGTAGGTTAGGTAGCAAGTGTCTATACAGCACTGACTCCCACAGGTGGCCCTGTGTTTATGTGGGGGGATGGGGGAGGAAAATGACATCTGCTAGCTCCCTAGTTTTCAGAGAATTCCCCAGACACAGTCCAAAATCAGTATGAATAGATCTGTCTCATGTTCACCCCCAGCATTGTGTAAACTGCCATTTTTTGTTGCCTTTCTGCACAGGCTGCTATCTCTTTAAGGGTGGTGACCCACCTATCACTTGCTCTCTGGGCTGGCCCAGTGCTCTGCCTTCTCTGCACACACAGCTTCCCTCCATCTTTCTGAACTTCCTAATCATTCAGATTCTGCATCTTCTCTATATTTAGTTGTGGAGTTTCTTCTGCCAGTATTTGGATCTTTCTCCAGTTTATTGACTTGGATGTGTATGATATCTAGTTTTTAACATGGGATGGGGTAAACTCAGGGTCCTCCTATTCTGTCATCTTGACACAAAGTATTACTGCTACTTCTAATCCTGCTGCTGCTACTATAGAAACACTGATATTTCTAAAATTTGTGACTAGTAAAATTTTTGCACTTTGTGTTGCCCCAATAAAATATTTTTATTTTTCCTCAAGTATGCAATGATTTCTTCTGTTAAACTTGATCCAGATACTTCCTATGACTAAGATTTTTTTTTTTATTCAATAATGGGATAGACATTCCTTCAAGATATCCTTTGAGATCAAATAAGTATCAAACCTAGTTATTGTATTCACAGATACAGAAAAAACACATTTGTGGAAAATCAACTTAGATTGTATAGATTCATGATATTTTAAATGTTAAGAAAAAATATAGATTAAGAAATTTTTCTTATTTCTGAATTTGACTGGCCTAAAAATATTCTTTTTTATTGTCAGCTGGGATCTACCTGGTTTACTTAGGTTTAAGTAAAAAACCTAATTTTGTATAACTACTACTTATTTCCTCCTTATTTTAAAGATTTATAAGTTTACAATCCATTATATTACAGAGAGCACAGCAGTCAGACTTTTGAAAGAAGAAATGATATTATGAGTATTTATAGATGCTATATCTATTTCAGTATCACAGGCCTGATGATTTTCCCATGTTTAAGAAATAAAGATCAAGTTATATAAGTTTAAAGGATATAAACATTGAAATTAGTTCAAAGAAAGTTTGCTCTTTTCCCCTTTTACTTTTTCTTTCCTATTTTTTGCTATTTCCTATGTACCAAATAAAAATGTAAGGGCTCACTAATAGGATAAATCTGTTAAAAAATATATTGTTGGCTTCATAAAATAAGAGCTGGACCTTACTATGCTGTTTCCTCAAAGAATGTAGGCTCCATGAAGACAGGAATATGTTTCTTTTCATTACAGATATATCATAAGGAACTAAAAAAGAAAAACTTTGTTTATAATGGTTGCTTAGTAATTTTTATTGGGCACTATCTATTGAATGAATAAATATATTTTACTGAATATAATTTTTCATTCTTGCAGTATTCACAAGAGTCATCAATCCATACCCCTCACATATACTAACTTTACTGTTGTTAAACCCAAGTCTCAATGAGGTTATTGTCTGATGTTACTAAAGGAAAATAGAGGCACTTTACTTAACATTATGTGGTCTTTTTTCAGTGTATGTATATAACATAGCAGTATTATAGTTTGGATAAAAATTATCTGAAAAACCAGTTCTTTATATATTTTTCAGTGAACTAGAAACATAACCTTACAATATATTCTTTAAAAAACTCCTTTGGGAGATATGAGATAAAATATATTTTACACACACACACACACACACACACACACACACACATAAATCTAACTCTCTGTTTCTATCTACTCAGCTACAGCTACCTAATTTTCTATCTACTATCTATCAATTTAAATCTAATTTTTATAATAGGTTTAAAATTTAGTTATTCTTTGTTTTGCCATAGTAGTATTATTGCAGCAGTGTTGTTTTGTTTTATTCTATTCTGTTATTTTTTGTCTCATAACATGCAGAAGATGTCAAGTATTATCATTTTTAATTAGCTTATGTCATTGTGCAAGAAAAGTCACTTTCTATATTTGGGGCAAGTATACAATAGTGATCATCTCTATAAACACTGTTTATCTCCTTGTGAATAAACATCAACTATAAGAAATTTAGAAGTAATAATAATAATAGTAATGTAATATTGCAGTGGGTTAGGCAAGCCCATGTGTGCTTCTAGACTTGAATTTTCTATGATCTAGAGAAGGTAAACAGTGGCAGATTCCTTCCCATCCATGCCCTGGTTGCTTCATTTGTATAATGACACTGAATTTCCAGGCAAAGTGAATGAAGGAAGTTTTCTTTATAATTGTGAGTATGAAATAATATATTTTTAAGGTGATGTTCATTTGTGTTTTCAAATTTTCAGCTTGTAGTGACAGTCACAGTCTGCTTTGCTTTTTGCCACCTAGAAAACTCTGTGTGAAGGAGAGTTTAAGATGGAGGCATAAGAAGATTCTGAACCACCTCCTCCCACAAACATAGCAAATATAAGCTAAATATAGATATTTTCTCTCTGAAAAAGATCTGAAAACTAGATGAACTGCTTTTCCACAACAAAGAACAAAAGGACTACATCAAGACAATTAGGAGAGGCAGAAACATGGTCTCACCAAAACTACACCCCTGGTGTGGCAACGCATAATAATAAGAAACTTCTCTCAGGGGAGCAAGGGGTTGATACCCCACATCAGGCACTCTAACCCTTGGGATTTACACAGGAAAGACAAATCCCCAAAAGGTGTGGCTTAGAAAACCAAGAGGGCTGACATCCATGTGATCCCAAGTGCTACAAGATCATTTTTTTTTTTTTTATCCTTTTAAAGGACTCACATGCATTCTTATTTGACTCAAGACATAGAGAAAAAAATAGCAGTTTGAAAAGAGGCTAGAATGTATGTGAAAATTTATTTGCTAATCTTAAAGCATCCATTGCAGGGGGAGTGGACAGTTGAAACTCTCCCCAGAGACGAAGCTGCTGGCAGATACTATCGTACTCTGCTTGTAGGGGGCTAGCAGAGCTGGACAAGCTCAGACATGGCATCCACCCACTTCTTACTAAGACAAGCAGTGGTGACTGCTGGCAGCACTGTTGCTGCCTTGCTGAAGCTGGAGAGCATGTGCAGTTGCGGCATTCTCCTGCTTCCTCACCAGGGCAGATGAGCATGAATGGTGGTAGAGTTCTTTCACTCCCTAGCTAAGGAAGTGTGTCCAGGCAGTTGCAATACTCTCCCTCCCCCTGGCTAGGGATAGCAAGCACAAATGGTCATGGCATTCTCCTGCTCTTAGTTTAAGCTATCGTGCACGTGCACAGAAAAGGCATTTTTCCACTGCATTGCTGAAACGCATGGGTATATACAATCAAGACAATTTCCCACTGCTTTTCTAAAGCTGTGGAGCATGTCCTGCCTCTATACTCTCCAGCTGCTTTGCTTAAGCCATTGGGAATGATCACACAGGGAGCATCCCTTGATTGTGTGACCCTGATGACCAAGGGGGTTGATGTTACTGAGCTCCATGGGACTGTAACAAGAAGCATTTCCTAGTAGACCCCCCCCCCCACACACACACACAAGGGCTCTGCACAGACAGTAAACTGAAACACAACCCATTGTCCTATGAAAATGGCCTATTTACTTTATCTAGAGCTTCAGCCTGAAGGACAGGCTTCAGGTTTTCCACACATCTAGAGGCAAGGAAAGCATTCCCAGTGAAAATAAGCATGAAGACAGAATTTTTATATACCTTCCTTGGCCTCATCACAGCTCAACAAAACCTCCTAGAAAGGAGCTTACACACTTATCTGGAACCTTAATTTTTACAACTGTTGCCCAGGGAACACTGCCAATCTCCTGGTCTGGAGGCTAGCAGTGATGACAGTTGTGAATTCACAGGGCTGTGTATATTTGCATACTTTAAAAGCTGCTGCTGCCTGACAGTCTGGCTTCTAGTCAGCCTGAAATTTGGTGGTAAATGTGATTATTTTCCTTGGAATGTTGGAAGCCTTGGCACACCCTCAACAAGAGGGACATATCAAGAATAAATTAGGCTGAAAGTATGGAAGCAATGGAAGTGTCCATTCATAGGTGAACATATGGTATATACAATGGAATATTACTCACCCATAAAAAAGAATGAAAGCTGGCTATTTCCTATCCATCCAACAAGATGGATGGATCTAGAGGATATTATGCTAAGTGAAACAAGTCAGTCAGACAAAGTTAAATATCATATGATTTCACTCATATATGGAATTTATGAAACAAAACAAAGAAAAAAAAAAGAGGAAAAACAACACTCTTAAATACAGAAAACAAACTGTTTGCCAGAGGTGGGTGCGGGATAGGTGAAATGGGTGATGGGGATTAAGAGTACAATTATTGTGATGAGAACTGAGAAATGTATAGAATTGTTGAATCATTATATTGTATGCCTGAAACTATTATAACACTGTATGTTGATTATATTTGAATTTAAAAAAAAAAAATGAACAACGAAAACAAAGCTAATAAACATAGAGAACAGATTAGTGGTTGCCAAAGGGGAGGGGAAGATGGGAGGTTGGCAAAATGGGTGAGGGGGATCAAGAGGAACAAATGTCCAATTATAAATAAGTCATAAGGATATAATGTACAGCATGGTGACTATAGTCAATAATATTGTAGTGCATATTGGAAAGTTGCTAAATGAGTAAATCTTAAAAGTTCTTAGCATAAGAAAAAAATGTGTAACTTTGTATGGTGACAAATGGTAACTAGACTTATCATGATGATCATTTCACAGTATATACACATATCAAATTATGTTGTATACCTGAAACTAATATTATGTCATATCAATTATATCTTAATTAAAAAAAATAAAAACACAATTAAGCACCAGCACAAATGTATGAGGTAAGCACTATTATTCATCCCCATTATGGAGTTGAGGAAATTGAGGCACAAAGAGTTTATGTGACTTGTCCAGGTTCAGACAGGTATAGTCAGGCTCCAAACCCTGGCAGTTTGGCTATGGAGTCTGTGCTCTTAACCACTTGTCATTCTGCTTCTCAAGAAAAGTCTGTTGAATAATCAGTCAAGGCCTTCAATTAAGGCCCATTAGAAACCAACTCCTAAAAAAAAAAAAAAAAAAAAAAAAAAAAAAAGATTAATCAGGCTGCTTAGACATTCACCAAGTTTGAGAAAGAAGCAAGAGTTAGAGCAAGGTTAACCATAAAGTTCATCACCTATATAATGCTACTCCTTCAGGCCTGAGAGAAGTAGCTCTTATGCCTAATACACAGAAATAAGCACAGAAAATCAAGCAAAATGAGGAAACAAAAAAATATGTTCCAAATGAAAAAACAAGACAAAACCTCAGAAAAAGAGCTTAGTGATATGGAGATAAGTAATCTTCCTGGTAAAGAGTTCAAAGTAATGGTCATAAAGAACACTCACTGAATTTGGGAGAAGAGTGGATGGACACAGTGAGAATTTCCAATAAGGAGATGGAAAATATGAGAAAATACTAGAAATAAGTCACAGAGCTGAAAAATACAATGAACTGGAAACAAACAAACAAACAAAGAAAATTAGAGATGTTAAACAGCAGACTGGTTGAAGCAAAAGAATGGATCAGTATGGTGAAAGACAAAGTAATGGAACTCATGCAGACAGAGGAGCAAAAGAAAAAAAAATAAATGAAGATAATTTAAGGGACCAATAGGACAGCATCAAGTAAAATAACATTTTCATTGTTGGGATTTCAGAGGAGAGAGAGAGAAAGGGGCAGAAAACATACTTGAAAAAATAATGGCTGAAAACTTTCCTAACCTAGGGAAGAAAACAAACATCCAGGTCCAGGAAGCTCAGAAAATTCCAAATAAGATAAATCTAAAGAAAGCCATGCCAAGACACATTAAAAATAAAATGTCAGAAGCTAAAGAATCTTAAAAGAAACAAGAGAACACATTGTTATATACCCTATAAGGTGATCAGCAAATTTCCCAGTAGAAACTTTGCAAGGCCAGAAGAAAAATGGCATGACATATTCAAATTGCCAAAAGGAGAACAATAACAATAAAACTTCCAAACAAGAATACTCTACCTAGTAAAGTTATCATTCAAAACTGAAGAAGAGAAAAAGAGTTTTCCAGACAAGCAAAAGCTAAATGAGTTTATCACTACTAAATCAGTCTTAAAGAAATGTTAAAAGGACTTCTTTTAGCTAGAAAAAACAAAAATGACACTAATTAATAGTAAGAAAATACATGAAAGTAAAAATCTCACTGGAAAAGGTGAATATACAATAAAGGTACTGGATTGATCCTTATAAAATAGTAACTATAAAAGTTAAAAGCCAAATACAATAAAATAAACTAAAACTACAATAATTAGTTAAGGGATGCATAAAATAAAAAGTTGTAAAATGTGTTACCAAAAACATAAAACATCGGTGGGTTTGGGGAGTAAAATGTAGAGTTTTGGAATGTGTTTAAAGTTGCTGTAGACTTAAAAGAGATTGTTATATATATGAACATCATAGTAACCACAAAGCAAAAACTTATAGTAGTATACAAAAGAAAATGAGAAAGCAATCTAAACATAATACTAAAGATAAAGTCATCAAATTAAAATAGAAGAGAGAAAGAGGTGAAACTTACAGAGAGGAATAATACAATACAATGACAGAAAACAATTAAACTGGCAATAAGTACATACTTATCAATAATTACTTTAAATGTAAATGGACTAAATTGTCTGATCAAAAGACACATAGAGTGGCTGAATGGATAAAAATCAAGACATCTATATCCTGGCTATAAGAGATTCACTTCAGAAGTCAGAACACACACAGTCTGAAAGTGAAGGGATGGAAAAAGATATTCCTTGTAAGTAAAAATTAAAAATTAAAAAGAAACTGATGTGGCTATAAGTAATATCAGACAAAATAGACTTTAAAACAAAGACTGCAATAAAAGACATAGTGGGGTACT
Source organism: Phoca vitulina (assembly GCF_004348235.1). NCBI lineage: Eukaryota > Metazoa > Chordata > Mammalia > Carnivora > Phocidae > Phoca > Phoca vitulina. The sequence goes on along the minus strand of NW_022589712.1, from coordinate 64,407,683 downwards.
ATCTAATGATAAAGGAGTCAATCCAGCACAATTATAAATATATATGGACCCAACATAAAAACACAAAAATATATAAAATAAATATTAACAGACCTAAAAGGAAAAGTTGACAGCAATAGAATAATAATAAGGGACTTTAACACTCCATATACATCAATGGGTAGATCATCCAGACATAAAATTAATAAAGAAACATCAGCCTTCGATGACACATTAGACCAAATGAACTTAATAGATAATACAGAACATTCCACCCAAAGCAGCAGAATACACATTCTTCTCAAGTGCACTTGGGACATTCTCCAGGATAGATCATGAATTAGGCCATAATACAGTTCCATAAATTCAAGAAGATTGAAATTGTATCAAGCATCTTATCTAGCCACAATGATATGAAACTTGAATTCAGTGAAAAGCAGAAAACTGGAAAAATTACAAATATGTAGAAATAAAAAATGTATTACTGAAAAACTATTGGGCATTAGAAGAAATCAAAGAGAAAAAAATAGAGATAAATGAAAATGGAAATATGACATACCAAAATATATAGGATGCAGCAAAAGTGGTTCTAAGAGACATAAACAATTTAACTTTACTCTTAAGGAACTAGAAAAAGAAAATCATATGAAACCCAAATTTAATAGAAGGAAAGACATAATAAAGATCAGAATGGAAACAAATGAGATAGAGGCTAAAAAGACAGTATAAAAGATAAATGAAACTAAGAGCTGCTTCTTTGAAAAGATAAAATTAAAAAACCTGTGTATAGACTCAAGAAAAAAGAGAGAGGGTTCAAATTAATAAAATCAGAAATGAAAGAAAAGTTACAATTTATACCACAGAAACACAAATGATCATAGGAGACTACTCTGAATTATATGCCAACAAATAGAACAATCTACAAGAAATTTATAAATTCCTGGAGAGTTAGAATCTTCCAACACAATATCATTAAGAAATAGAATTTTTTTTAATAGACCAATTACTGGCAAGGAGATTGAATCTGTGATCTAAAACCGCCACCAAAACAAAAGTCTGGGACCAGATGGCTTTACTGGTGAGTTCTACCAAATAATCAAAGATTAGTAACAATTCTTCTCAAACTGTTACAAAAACTTGAAGAGGAGGGAATACTTCCAGACTTATTTTATTTTATTTTATTAAGATTTTATTTATTTATTTGACAGGGAGAGAGAGATAGCGAGAGAGAGCACTGATCAAGGAGCCTGATGTGGGGCTCAATCCCAGGACTCTGGGATCGTGACCCGAGCCAAAGGCAGACACTTAACCATCTGAGCCACCCAGGCACCCCTTCCAGATTCATTTTACATAGTAAGTATTACCATTATACCAAACCAGACAAGGACACAACAAAAAAGAAAATTACTGGCTAATATCCCTGATGAACATAGATGCAAAATTATCAAAAAGACAGTAGCAAACCAAATTCAACAATACATTAAAAGAATCATACACCATGATCAAATGGTATTTATTCCAAGCATACAGAGATGGTTCAACATCCACAAATTAATCAACATGATACACCACATAAAAAAATGAAAGATGAAAACCATACTATCATCTCAATAGATGCAGAAACAGCATTTTACAAAATTCAGCACCCATTTATTATAAAAAAAAAAAAAGTCTGCGGTATAGAGGGAATATATCTCAAGTTAATAAAGGCTATATATGACACATCCACAGTTATACTCAATGATGAAACCTCAAAGTTATCCTTAAGCACAAGACAAGGATTTCCACTATTCCCACTTTTATTCAATGTACTACTGGAAGTCCTAGCTATAGCAATTAGGCAAGAAATAGAAATGAAAGGCATCCAAATTGGAAAGGAAGAAATAAAACTGTTACAATTTGCAGATAACTTGATACAATATATAGAAAGTCCTACAGACTCCACCAAAAAACTGTTAAAACTAACAAATGAATTCAGTAAAGTTGGAAGATACAAAATTAATATACAAAAAAGTTGCATTTCTATACACTAATAATAGAAACAGAAATCAGAAACAGAAATCAAGAAAACAATCCCATTTACAATCACATCATATTTAATGAAATACCTAGAAATAAATGAGGTGAAAGACCTGTACACTAAAAACTATAAGACATTGATGAAAAAAATTTAAGAAGACACAAATAAGTGGAAATATATTCCATGTTCATGGATTAGAAGAATTAATACTGTTAAAATGTCCTTACTACCCAAAGCAATCTGCAAATTCAGTGCAATAATCATCAAAATTCCAATGGCATTTTTCACAGAACTAGAACAAATCTAAAATCTGTATGGAACTACAGAAGACCCTGAATAATTAAAACAATCTTGAAAGAGAATAAAGCCAGAGCTTTAAAAAAAAAAAAAAAAACTGATTTCAAACTGTATTACAAAGCTGTAATAATAAAAACAGTATGGCATTGTCATAAAGATAGACATATAGATCAATGGACTAGAATAGATAACCCATAAATAAACCTACACATACATGGCCAATTAATTTATAACAAAAGATTAAAGAATAATTGGGAAAGGACAGTCTCTTCAATAAATAATCTTGGGAAAACAGGACAATTACATGCAAAAGAAAGAAGCTGAACCACTCTCATACCATATGCAAAAATCAATTTAAAATGGATTAAAGGCTTGAATGTAAGACCTGAAGTCCTAAGATTCCTAGAAGAAAACATAGACAGTAAGCTCCTTGGCATCGTTCCTAGTGATTATTTTTGGATCTGACTCCACAGGCAAGGGAAACAAAAGCAAAAATAAACAAAAGGGACTATATCAAACTAAAAGAACTTCTGCACAGCAAAGAAACCATCAACAAAATGAAAAGGCAAACTACTGAATGTGAGAAGGTATTTGCAAATTGTATGTCTGATAAGGGGTTAATATTCAAAATATACAAAGAACTCATACAACTTAAAACAAAACCCAACAAATAAAAACAATTGAATTTAAAAATGGGCAGATCTGAATAGACATCTTTTTTTTCTGAAAAGGACATATAGACGGCCAACAGACAAATGAAAAAGTGCTCAACATCATTATTTATCAGGGAAATGCAAGTCAAAACCACAATGAAATAATACCTTATACGTGTCAGAATGCATATTATCAAAAAGACAAGAAATAATAAGTGTTGGAAAGGATGTGCAGAAAAGCAACTGGCATGTAGTGTTGGGGGGAATGTAAATTGGTGCAGCCATTCTTGGAAAATATTATGGAGATTCCTCAAAAAATTAAAAATATAATTACCATATGACCCAGCAATTCAGCTACTGGACATCTATGGAAAGAAAATGAAAACACTGATTTGAAAAAAATATATGCACCCTCGTGTTCATTGTAGCGTTATGTACAATAGCCAAGGTATGGAAGCAATTTAAGTGTCCATCAGTGGATGGATGGATAAAGAAATGCTGATATGTATACACATGGACACATACACACACAATGGAATACTACTCAGCCATAAAAAAAAATGAAATATTGCCATTTGTTACAACATGGATAGACCTTGAGGGTATTGTGCTAATTGAAGTAAGTCAGACATAGAAAGACATATACCTCATGATTTCACTTACATGTAGAATCTAAAAGACAGAACAAATAAAAAACAGAACCCAGATTTGTAGATACAAAGAACGGATTCGTGGTTGCTGGGGTGGGGAAAGGGTGCAAAATAGGTGAAGGGGATCGAGAAGTACAAACTTCCAGTTATAAAATAAAAATGTCATGGAGATATGATGCACAGCAAGGGGAATATAGTCAATAATATTGTAGTAATTTTATATGGTGACAGATGGTAACTAGACTTACTGTCATGATCCTTTTGCAGTGTATTCAAATGTCAAATCACTATGTTCATGTGAAACTAATATAGTATTGTATGTCAATTGCACCTCAAAAAACGTCTGCCTGTGTCAAATAGCACATTAAGAAAATAATGTACTAACTTTAAATGGTAGAGTTATAATTATTAAGTTAAGCAGAGGTTTGGGGTGCAGAAGAATAAGGTGTTGGATTTCTCTACTATCTAAGATCCCCCAAAGGGCATGCAATCCGACTGCCTTCTCTAAGCCATCTATACAGTACGTTTGGGATATCAACTCCTGTGTGGTTCCCCACTGCTTAAATCCCTGAGAGTACTTACTGCCACCTAGCCTTTTTGATCTAAAGCATAACTTTCTAATGATACCATTTTTCTTGGCTATAACAATTTAAGAAAAACACTAGAGTTATTGCTGCACAAGACTGCAAATGATATATTAGACTACAGTCCAGCAAACTACAAAACCACATACTAAGTATTTCTGAGTTAACAATATGAAATTAGTTTTCATTTGCAACAAGAAGGGATTACCTTTCTAGTGCTGACACACCCAATTTTTTCTCACAATGGGATTTATCTAACACTGTTGATATGTTTACAATTGTATGTCACTGAGAAATATAATAAATTTTCCAAAAGGAGTGAGGAAAGAAGGTATACAATGGTCAAGTGAAGCAAAAGGAATTAGAATTTAAAATAATCTTATTTAGAAATTTTGATGGTTTACAAATTTTGAAAATATGCTCAAAGGTATATTTTAATGTTTAAAAGGGCTGAGTGCTCAGCCAGCCATAAAATAATGTTCTGAGCTTTATTATGTAATTCTGAACAAAGGAAGATTGTTTCTCCTGTGCATGGACACCATGAATTCCCTAAGCTGTTTATCAACGGGGTATAACTAGGATGAAACCCTTCAGCCATTATGTGCTCCAGTATACTGACTACCAATGTTGTGCTAATAATCACCCTCCAGAGGAGAGAGGTGCCTACTGTTTTGAGTATCTATTTACATGCTCTAAGTTCTGAATGAGGTCATCACAGCAGAAGTAACCATCAGTGCTATAATCAGGAGAAATTTTTAAAAAGCCACATCCAAATCCTCTCCATTTAACATTTATATTATATTGCTCTTCCTAAATATCTTCCCAGCCCCTAATATGTCTCTTTTTCATGCACTGATGACCTGTATTGTTAGTTTAGAAATTAATCTGATGGCATTTATTTTAATTCTATTTTATTTTTTTAATTAAATGTGGTACTGAAGTAATTTATGTGCTATTTACCTTTGACTATGTCTAGGATAAAACCTCTTTCATTTATTAATTCATTCATTAAATGTTCATGGAGTTCCAAATAGGAATTGAAAACTTTATCAGAGAGGTTCAAACTTAATAGGTAAATAATTCACCTAATTGAATTACTATAATGTAATGTATAATATGGGTAATACTCACTGAAACATATGAGAAAACAGTAAAAATTTCAACTCTCAATTTTATTTTCTCACATTTCTTAATATCTCCTATATAGAAAGTTTCCTGAGGTTGAGATATCAGTATTTTCTCTTCATCCTTTACCCTAGTGATGTATCCACTTCTGTTTTCTGATAATCACCTTGGGAAAAAAAATCTCTTGCTGTGACAGTTGTGAGCTCCGTTCTTGCTTATGGACAATCTTTTTTGGATATTTCATAAGTACATTGAAATACCCAGTGTGAAAATTAGGTAACAATAGAGAAATAATAGGAAATTAGGTAGCTGTAGCTAGATAGAGATATAGAAAACAAAAGTATACTGTGTGTATGTATATCTATGTAGAATATATTTAATTTTATATTTCCCAAAGGATTTCATTTTAAGAGTTATAGAAGGCAGTTGCATTATATGTAACTGAGTGCTATACAGAACATATCCTAAGAAAAATAGACAAAAGAGTTCAATAATTACTTGATAAAAGAGTTTACCCAAATAGCCAAAACTAAAACTTGCTTAACATCTCAACATCAGTAAGCGTTACTAAAATGCAAAATAAAGTTATACTATTTTAGAATCCAAATGACTAAGATTTTTTTTTTTTAAAGAGTGACAATTGTCCAAGTTGGCTAGAATATGGCCAATTTGAACTCTCATACATCATTTATAAGAGTGTAAATTGGAGCCACTCCCCTGACAATCTTTGACAGTATCTACTAAAATTTATCATAGGCATATCCTGTGAAACAGTTTTCCTTAAGTATATACCCTGAGTATATACCAACTAAAACATATACATATGTGCATCACAAATGTACAAGATGGTCATGTCAAAATCAACTCTGGGGGAAAAAGTGCATGTCCAATAACAGTGGAATGGATTTTTCTATTATAATTATCCAATGAATGAGTTCTTGTTTTACATGACAACAGTAATGAATCTTCCAAAAATAGTGTTGAAAGACACTAAAGGAAACTAATATATGCCTAATGTTTCCATTAAAGTTCAAAAACAGGCAATGTATCTATAGTATTCAAAGCAAAGTAGTTACCTTATCTGGAAGAAAAAGAGGTAGTTAAGTGGCAGTAGCATAAAGGTTTTCATAGATACTGGTAATGTTTATTCTTGATCTAGATGGGTTATATAATTGTGATAAGTTTATGATAACTCATCAAGCTCTGCACTGTAATTTTTTACACTTTTCTCTATATTAAATGCCAGTAAAAAGCTTATTTGAAATAGAATTTAATTTTTATGCATGGATTGTTGTTACTTAAATGCTTAAGATGTAGTTAATCTCCATTATTAAAACAGGTTTTTAAAATATATATATTTGCATAATTATTGTTACTGAAATGTCCTTTCATTTGTTCACTGGATGGTAAATATCTTCATTTCCACACACCTTCTGCTCACACGTATACATTGGAAATATTTCTTTGGGAAGTAGATCATTTGTCATTACATTTTCAATATATTGAAATATTAGGCATATTGTTTTTTCTATAAAGGACAGAATTTTAAGTCACCAGCACTGAGAGCACTTAATCCCTGTATACTCTCAAGGAAGAAGTGATTCATTTACTTACTTCCAAAATCATCTATTCATGAAATAAAATAGAAACTGAAGTCTCTACCCCACCATTTTATAGAATCAGCTCTGGTATTCTACAGATATTTCAGTTCTCATATTTATTTGTCCAAAATGCTTGGGATTACAAAATACAGCTATTTTTCATCTTTTTAATTTTACTTAAAATAATATGCTAATTATACAAACAGTATCTTACTACATTACACAGTATATATAGGTCATAAGAATTTTTTTAAATAATACAATATTCCAGAATAGTAAGGTAGAGTTTATGACCAGTATAAACATAAATGTGTTAAAATAATTTTATTGAATGCATCTTCTTTTAATTTGCTTATTAATTTGATAAAGCACAATTGCATTTTAAAAACATTGTAAGTAAGAACGTTGTAAGTAACAGTAAATAAATGTGTGCAGTTATTTTCCCTGCAGTGGTTTTTAAAATTTTATGACCAAAATATCCAGATAAAAGCAATAGAGCTTGCTTGCTTTCTTTCTTTCTTTCTTTCTTTCTTTCTTTCTTTCTTTCTTTCTTTCTTTCTTTCCTTCTTTCTTTCTTTCTTTCCTTCCTTCATTCTTCTTTCTTTCTTTCTCTATTACTTAAACCGCTTAGAAAGATCAGTATCAGATACTGGCCTATTAAAAATAATTATAGATTAAAAAAAAAATCTCTCCATGAAGAGTGCTTTATAAGTCAGAATGTCAAATACAAAATTAAAACCTTCTATGCCATTACATTCGTGCATGTTTTTCTTTTATTTCTCTCTTAATTATGAATGAAATATTTCTCCATTCATACATGAAGCATTTTTTAATTAAATGAAAACTATGTTCATAAAAGTTGTGTTTCTTTTCCCCTCATGTATCTGTATTGTTACATACAAAGATATACACAAAAATAACAAAAATGACATTTTTTATTTGTTATAGTTTGTGCTCTATTTTTGGAAGTTAACAGAGCTTAAAGTTTAAATAGTCTTTTTCTATGCAATCATGCAGAAAAATTATAATTCTATCACTTTTAGTTCATTTCCCTGGATTCTTGCACTCTTTCTAACAATTCAATACCTATTTCAAAAATGCAGTGAACCATTTTCACTATCTCACTGAAGGAGCAATATCCTTGTTCTCTTTCAAGATCAATTTCTTTAGGAAGCACATTCTAGCAACTGTTTCCAAGATATAAACATTAGTATTACAGCATACTATTTGACTATAGCCTGTAGGGAGGATTTCCATGCTTCAATACAGTATAATATTAAAAAAAATAAAACTTTTAAAGCTTGAAAGAGACTAAGGCATCATGATTGGGTTGTGACTACCATCTTGAATTAGATATTTTAATGACATGCCCATTTCTTCTTTTCAAGCTTCATTTTCCATTAAAATATAATCTGAGCAATTCAAATGTGGACTGAATCTCATACTTTTTCAGAAATCCAGTTTATCTGTTCCAAGCTCATAGCTTCCATTTACTTCAAAGATTGAAACATATAAAGAAGCTCTGTCTATATTGTTGGTATAGTGAGTCCTTTAAAACAAGCACTATAATGAAATACATAGCTAAAGTAAAGTGCCAATACACTTCTTCAGATGTGTTCACCAGGCCAGTAGAACCATGATTGCCAAGAGCTCTATTGAGATTATTTATGTTCTATATTCTGATGATGCAAGTAAAAAAAATAATTATTATTAAGGACATGAAGGTGCAAGAAATGTGATGATTTGCCTCATCTAACAGGACAACTGCATTGTTGATAGGGTTTTTATTTTTGATTTTCTATATTATACTCTTGCTATGTAATTAAAATAAAAAAGGTAAAATTATGAGAGTAAATGAAGCAAATTAACATAAATTTTTTATTATGAACAATATAAAATGTTTAATATGAATAGCATTTATCTTTTCTTTATTAATATAGCTTCCATATTTTTCAAGGTCCATGGAGCTGGTAAGATATTACTAATTGTTATCTTTGGTTTGAAATAGGTAAATTACATTTGGTTTGGGCTCCCTTGATTTTTTTTTTTCTTTTGCCCATAGATAACGCAAAGTTTTTCTTATGTGTACCAAAATTCCTCAAATATGTCCAGAGAGAAAGATAGCCAATGATTCCCTATTTGTGCTACCAACATTAAGATGAAGCATGCTATTCAAAGTCGTCTAGTTGAAGCCTGGTTTATATAATCATATGTGTTACCTGCTAAGTAAAATCCAATTATATATCAATAAAGACTACTATTTTAAAGAAAACTTTTCATTAAATTTTATATATATATAAATATGTATATATATATATATTTTTTTTCCATATGTATTTCCATATATATGGAAATTCATTTTGTTCTCTTAGATAGCATAATCATCAGAGGGTATATCCCAGAATTCTTGGAAGCTTTTTTTTTTTCTTTTTGTTTTTGAGGGTTCATGTGTGAAATTGTATCTTAAAACTATGGCAAAAGAAAAGCTATACATTAACTGTTATATGAGTGGACTCTTGTCATGGAATAAAAAAGAGAAAAGTAGTATCTCATAATAGATTCAAGTAGAGTGGATTGGACCCTTATGGTTAAGTGTGTAGGCATTTTTTTTTTTCAGATGATCTCTGAGTTTGCAAATAACTGTATACTAAACACAAGCTTTGAGAGGCTGTATATTTGCTATTTAAGCCATATGTTTGTTACTTACTACATATTGATTATAAATATAATTTAAGTTGGAATTTAAAAAAGGCAGAATTTGTTAACTACAAGGCAAATTAGAAAGCATATTTAAAGTGTTTTGCATTCTCAAAAAAACCCTCACAAATCCTTATTTGTATTTATGCTATTACCTGCTATTTTCTTTCTTTTTTACATTTCTATCTCAATATGGTATTGAGTGATCAACAGATAGCAATCTCTGATTCTCAGAAAATTACTTTTATTGTTGGTACCATATAGTTAAATTACATTTTACTAAGATTTAGAAATGAAATGTCTCCATTTAATATTAAATAAGATGTGTATAGAAAGAGTATTTAATAGCATAAACATTTTAAAGTTGATTTCTTCATATTTGGGACATCATGTTTTCCTTAAAGTTTAACTTGCATCTAAGATATTTTGCAATGAAACTATTAGAATTTGTGAACCATGTAGATTAGGACCCTTGAAAGAATATTCTTCTTGTTTGCCCACTAAGACTATCAAAATAGAAATTGATGATGCAAAACCACTAACTCATGCAATATTTTACTTTATCTTTTTTTGTCAAAAGTAATCTCCAATCTGAATTATAGTCAAAGCAGTTATCACTGGATTAAAACTATAATCAGTACCAGTATTTTGATCATTGGCTTAGGCCTATTTGTTAAACAATACATTTCCAGGATTATCCAATACTTAAAATATTTTCATATTATCTTGGCACTCATCATTGTTTCTTTCACATAAAAACAATCAAAGGATAGCTTTACTAAACATATGAGACAATTACATCTTTATGTATAAGACAATATCATAGACATTATCTGGTTCTCTGATTTTACAGAGATAATATATGACTTTCCTAAGGTCATAGTACCAAAAATCATTAAGTCAGTATCAGTAGGAATAAAATAAGTGCTATGTTCATTTTACCATATAACATTTTCCCTAGTTTATAATATAATGTATTATACTAGAGTTCTACTAATTTTAGGTAAACATATGTCCTAGGATGATTAGAGCAGTGCTGGTTTACATCTATTGCCATGGCATAATTAATAGCATCCCTTTCAATCTCAAAAGTGTCCACATTTGGATGCTACATTAAATGGTTGCCCTAATCAATATCATAATATTGAATTCATGCTAATATTTACATATGAATGTGTTCTCTTAGGTTGAACCTGAACATAAATGTACAATATTATCCAATTGTATGCACCTAATATTATACAAGAAGATGGACTTTGAAATCACAGAGAACTCAGGCCAAATCAGCTTGGCACATAGTTCCTATGGTGCCTGGGTTGAGATAATCTCTCTGGGACTCAGTTTTTATATCAATAAAATATGTCTTGTAATACCTGCCTTGATATGTTATCTTGAAGATTAAACCAGAAAATATAACAAGTGTAGGGCAACCAACAAATGTTATTTCAATTCTTAAAATAATTTTTTTAAAGAAAAATCTTTAGCATAGTATTTGGGACTATTTATAGCCCTGAATAACCGTTCAGCAGCTTAAATGAAAACACTACCTACTGCTCTGGTAGAATCCATTTTGAGCTGAAATTAACAATTGCTCCACTTACCACAGCAAGGAATCCATTTTGCTAAAAATAACAGAAAGGGGCATGCTGTATTCCAAAAATGTATATTGGTTTACTTGAAAAAAAAATGGATTTAAAATGTATGCAATGTAATAGCCTCCTAATTTCATTCTCTCATTTCCTCATAGATCATTGTTTTTCCTTAGTTTTAACTAAAGCCTTAGAATTTCTTCAGGAATAAGCTGTCATTCTTGACACAACATCCTACTGAGACCTTAGCAATTAGTCTTTAAAGAAAAACAAAATGAAAATGTTTTACACTTAAGCTTAAGATATTTAAGGTTTTTATTTAGAAGATACCATATATATGAGATATATGAAAACAAATTCTAATAAAACTGAAATGATGGTTTAATTTTAAAATATTTTATTAATAGCAAGTATTTTAAAGTAATATAAATGAAATTCATAATATATGTAAGTAGTTAGCCATAAATTTAGTGCAGATTATTCTCCATTCTTTTGATAAGTATTTCTTGAAGCTAGCTATTTTGGGGGTATGGGCATTGACTGACAGCATGCCTCCAGGGTCAGTGATTCTATGCATGCCCTATTTTTGACATAAATCTTATTTCTCCCTCTTCTTAAACTGCAATTCTATAGATGTTCAACATAAAATATAATATCCACCCCTTCCCCAACCCACACACACATAGATATGTGACATTGTGCGTAGGAATACAAGAGTTTATTGCACGTATGAGTCATTGAGTATGGATAGGAAAGGAAAATCATATAGAACCTAATAGGGCAGTTTAACATTTAGGTGTCTGGAAGAGGAAGAAAGCCCAGAAAAGGTGAATAAACAGGAATGGGCTGGATCGTCAATTTCAATTCTGATAAGCAAAGAGCTTACAAGTTCCTACTTCCATCCCTAAAATAAGAAAAATAGAGACAGACTGAAAGTATGGATTTTCCTGGGTCCCATCTGAAATGGGTAGCACAGTAAATCACAAATTTAGAGACAGAGGCTTATCCACAAAAATACAGCCAAGGTCTATCTATGTGAAGTTAAAACCTTTGGATAGGTAAGTAAAAACTTAATGAATGAAACACAGCAGTGATAATTTTGATGAATAGCTTGAGGCTAAGTGTGGAATAGCAGAGAGTGAAGAAAGTATTGAGGATCATAGACTTAGAGGGACCTACTGTTTTGTAGGTTCTCATAGCGAAGATATAAGATCCCCTCTGGCTCTGGCAAGGGAAGAAGATTAAGCATTTTGACATATAACCAGAAGTTTCTCCATAACAAAAGCCAGCAGAAAGCTCTTTTCTAGAGCTTCATCCTAGTTAGAGGTAGCAAACTTCTCCATTCCTGTAGCCTTTCTGTCTCACCTAAGGGGGCCAAGAACAAGGTCAACAGAAGTCAGGACTTCAGTGAAATCATATGGGAATACTCCAGAGAATGGAGTAAGGGACAGGAGGAAAAAGGACTATACCACTACAGAAACACTTGTGAAGGTCATGGCCGTAATACACACTTTAGGGCCCACTGAAAGGAAAAACAAAACTAACAAAATAACATAGTCTGAAGACTAGACTAAGACATAATACAAATGTCTGAATTATTAGGGATGTGATTTATGATTAATATATTAAGAACGCTAACAGACAACACGTGAAAACAGATGAATAATGTAAGCAGAGAAATGGCAACTCTAAGAATCAAAAGGAAATGCTAGGAGTCAAAAATGTTATAAAAAATAGAGAATACTTGGATGGTTTCTTCAGTAGGATCAACACAATGAGAGAAAGAATCAGTGGCCTTAAAGATATGTCAGCAGAATCTTCCAAAACTTAAATAAAAACGGGGGAAAGTAAAGAAAAAGAAAGGAGGGATGGAGGGGAGGGAGGAAGGAGAAAGAAAGCAAAGAAAAGAAGTAAAGAGTAGAATAGACCAAACACAAACCATGGGACAACATGAAATGGTATAATATGCATAACTGGAATACTAGAAACAGAAAAAAAGAGAGAATGGAGCAGATGAGATATTTGAAGTGATAATAGCTGAAAACTTTCTAAAAGTAATGATAAGACAACTAAATGATACAGGAAGCTCAGAGAAAATCAGGTAGTAAAAACAAAACAAAACAAAAAACCAACCAGTAATATCACATTCACACTGGAAAAAGTCTTGAGAAAAGATAGGGATTGGGGAGGGTGGTGACATCATACATGAATAAGAACAAGGATAAGAATTACAGTGACCTTTACATAAGAACCTAAGAGAAAATCAATAAGAAAAGGCAGATCAAATTGAAAATCACTGACTTTTATTGGACCCATCAGAGAACTAAACTTGCAGGTAAACCAACATTTCCAAATCTGGAGATACAAGTTAATCCAAAAAAGTCACAGCCAAGATACACTTGCCTAGAACAGAAGCTGTTGGATCCATAAATCAGTAGGAACACTTAAATGGCAAGTTTGTTGAGTTGCTAAAAACTTAAGTATGCACAAATATGAGAGAGAGAACTTTTGGTGACTAAAGATGTATACTCTGAAAACTATAAAATATTGATGAAAGAAATTGAAGACAAAGCAAACCAATGGAAAGATATTCAGTGCTCATGGATTGGAAGAATTAATATTGTTAAAATTTCCATACCACCCAAATCAATCTCCATGCTCAGTGCAGTCCCTATTAAAATACCAACATTTTTCACAGAACTAAAACAAATAATCCTAACATTAGTATGAAGCCACAAAAATACCCCAAATAGCCAAAGCAGTATTGAGAAAGAAGAACAAAGCTAGATGTGTCATAATTCCAGATTTAAAGATATACTACAAAGTTTTAGTAATCAAAACAATATGGTAGTTGCACAAAAATAGACATATAGATCAATGGAACACAATAGAGAGGCCAGAAATAAACCTACACTTTTATGGTCAATTAATCTATGACAATGGAGGCAAGAATTATACAAAGGGAACAAAATGATCTTTTCAATGGTATTGGGAAAACTGGACCGCTTTCTTACACCATTCACAAAAATAAATTCAAAATGAGTTAAAAACATAAATGTGAGATCTGAAACCACAAAACTGTTAGAAAAGAACATAAGCAGTAATTTCTTTGATATCAGCTGTAGCAACTTTTTTTTTTCATATATCTCCTTTGGCAAAAATAAACTATTGGGACTACATCAAAATAAACTTCTGCACAGCAAAGGAAACAGTCAACAAAACTAAAAGACAACCTACTGAATGGGAGAAGACATTTGTAAATGGTATATCTGATAAAGGGTTATTATCCAAAATATATAAATAACTCATACAACTCAACACCAAAAACCCCCACAAATAATCCAATTAAAAAGGGGCAGAAGACATGAACAAACATTCCTCCAAAGAAGGCATACAGATGGCCAACAGACACATGAAAAGATGCTCAACATTACTCATCATCAGAGAAATGCAAATCAAAACCACAATGAGATATCACCAAATACCTGCAGAATCACACACGCGCGCACACACACACACACACACACACACACACAAACACAAACTGTAGTATTACTCAGCCGTAAAAAAAGAATGAAATCTTGCCATTTGCAACCACAGATGAATCTAGAGGGTATAACGCTAAATGAAGTAAGTCCATCAGAGAAAAACAAATACTATATGATTCCACTCATATGTGAAATTTAAGAAACAAAACAAACAAAAAAAAGAGACAACCCAAAAAACAGACTCTTAACTATAAATTGATGGTTCCCAGAGGGGAGTTGGGTGGGGGGATTGGGGAAATAGGTGAAAGGGATTAAGAGTACACTTAATGGTGATGAGCACAGAGCAATGCATAGAGTTGTTGAATCACTATAGTGTACACCTGAAACTAATATGACACTATGCTAATTATACTGGAATTTAAAATGAATGAATGAATGAATGAATAAGTGTAGTTTGATGATATAATTTATACCTCAATAAAGTTGTTAACATTTTTACTTTGTTGAGCCACTTTTGAGGCATTGATCCACTTTCTGTGATTTGGAGCTACAATAAAACATAATAGTAACAAAAAACATTCTACCATAAGAGTAAAAGCAGCGACTATGTTTGTCTTGTCAACATTATATCCTAGAACATAGCACATTGCCTTGAATTAGGACATATATGTTAAAAATTTGATCTATCACGTTTTTTGGTTTTTTTGTTTCCTCTAAAACCAATAAATCACCCTGGGATAATTTATTAGGGACCACTGGGATTACACTTTAGGAATACAGGTATATGCAGTAATAAAGGCATGAAGGCTTTATCATCTCAATCTATAGATAAAAAGTCTGCTGAAAAAGGTATGTCCTTAACTGCTAAAAGACAAACATTGATGGCAGCTTTTACTCATTGATGAAAATACATTAGATTATATTTTACATACTGTAGATATCAGCCTGAATTCCTTGACTGCATTCTAATTAATTTTAGTTGAAACAAAACTTCTAACATGACAATTTAAACTGGGGATATACAGAGTATTTATTATTTATTTATTTATTTATTTAATATGTTAAATTTTCATAAATAAGAGTTCTTCATTCTAGACAACTTTTTTTAAAAATATCTTTTCTCCTTCTTTAATATAAATATAATGACAATAAAATGAATGTTATTATAAAATGAAATTTTCAGAGGAGTTTCTTTAGGTGTTCAGTTATATTAAAAACAACAAGCAGCTATTCATTCCTTTTTTGCAAGACAATATGGAAAGCAACGAAGAGAATTTATTCTTATATTAATAACAGGACCTTGGAGTGAAAGCCCTAGGAATAAGGATGCATATTTGTAATAGTAACTTACACAGTTTGCATTTATAAAATAGATAAATAATGATATATTAAGGCCATGACCTCTTAGGTTAATGAAATAATGACTTCCTTTATTTAAATATTTACAGATTCATTTCTGAAGTTGTGATTGCTCTTAGCTTTTCTCATGTCCATTTAATAGTGCTGTATATTTGCATTCAAAAATGACAACAAACTAGTATCTCCAGTAGAATCTAACAACAAATGACAGGGGGAGAAATCAAAAGATAGATATTTTGGAAGTCAAATTGAACTTAACATAAGCAAGAAGATTCATGTAAGCCAAGAAGAGAAAATTGTGCTGGCATTAATCAAGCCATCTTGACATTTTCCTTATTGGGTCCCTAGAATAGAGAAGATGTCATCTCAATGTTTTTACAAAGTTCAACTTCCTTCTGAATATTGTTAGATTTTTTTCAAACATATATGTTTGCAATTCATGACTTTAAAGCCATAAACTAATCTTCAATCATAGGAGAATTATTTTTCTAAAACAATATGATTCACAAAAATTACATTCATTCACTTAGAAGATTTATTTTTCTCCATTTTGTTCTATTTTATTGGAGATCACTTAAGCAATTAATAGGGAATGGGGATAAAAATTTGTTTAAATTATTTATTAGTGTTGAACATGTTCCCACTGTAGACACAGGCATATTTGAATATGGTCTTAGAGTTCTGTCTCTTTTGTGAGGAAATACCTTCTAACGGAAACACCCACATCATGTACCAAAGTCAAATAGATATTGACAGACTCTTTATCTTAATTTTATATTTATAGTGACTTATTTAACTTGAGTTCATTCAACTATTTTTTCAGGATATATTGATCAGATTGAATGGATTTGGGTCTTTGTTTTTAGTGGATAACAATAGTTGTTTGATGTTTCAAGCTATGTATGATCAACACAGGGACTATTCTAAGCATGAGTTATTTAATTACATCATTTTAAGAATTCATATGAATTATGATGTAGACATTTAGAAATGGTTAAATAAGATGATTTACTGTTTTTACTATATACGGTCTTATGTGATCATCTTGTTTCTGCTACAAATATTTCACTATATTAGTTTAAAATAATAACAAATTTTGGGGCGCCTGGGTGGCTCAGTTGGTTAAGCGACTGCCTTCAGCTCAGGTCATGATCCTGGAGTCCCTGGATCGCGTCCCGCATCGGGCTCCCTGCTCGGCAGGGAGTCTGCTTCTCCCTCTGACCCTCCCCCCTCTCATGTGCTCTCTCTCATTCTCTCTCTCTCAAATAAATAAATAAAATCTTTAAAAAATAAATAAATAAAATAAAATAAAATAATAACAAATTTCACATAGTAAATCTGATAAAAAGATTGTTGACTAGAGTAATGGTAGCAGTATTAAAATTCCTGTAAAAAGCTCTTAAGTTCTTTTAACAATTTAATTCTTACAAAAGGTCATTAAAACATCTTGGTCATCAAAATGTAATCTAGCACTATTCCATAGTCTACTTTGGTCAGGATTACTTCAACCACAAAATATGTATCCTAATAATCTATCTGGATGTAAATAGCCAGGGTTAAAGAATGGCAAAAAGAATCAAATAAACTTAGATAAATTCAGAGGAAATTTACAGAAACATGAATGTATTTTTTTTAACTATAAATGGAAAGGGGAGAGTTGGACAGACACTTTTCATCATCATCTTCCTCCATGTCTGAGGGACTTCTTCCTCCTGGTGAGCTGCAGTAAATAAATGTGCAAATCAATATTTAATTTATTTTTTCATTCTTATTTTTTATTTTTTGATTGTTAATTACTCTAAAATACATTGTTATTAATAGTAAATAATGTGACTTTAAAAATAAGTATGAGGACATTTATTATTCAAATTATATATAAATAACCTAACAGTCTCCTAAGTCAGCCTCTATTATCTCTTTTATTCACTTGCTATACTATCAAGTTAGACATGAATAGAAATTAGAAATATTTAAGTTAATTAAACAAAAATGACCTCGAATGCTTACTGATTTTCTGCTCTGACATATACAGATCTTATCAACTATTCAATAAAGAAGTACTTCAGCATTATCTTACACTGCTTTGATAATTAATGGGGCTCATAGAAGCACAAGGTGTAGGAAGTACATTTTCTACATACTTAAACATAACATCATCTATAATCACTAACTTCTCTAGATGAATCCAAATCAGGGAAGAAGAAATATTCAGCAACTCCACCCTAAGCTCTTTATTGTGAACCCTGAACAAAAAGATAGCTATTCTTCAGCATCCAGTTATTCAAAAGATCTTAGGGAAATGTGTTTTTAATGCACTAAATGTCTCACTTGAGCCTTTTCTCCAATCTGTAGTTTATTGCACCTTTTTGTACCTTGCCACTCTTTTGTCTTTTTCCACTATTTGTCTTAAATCTTTGTTCTCTTGACTGCTCTAATATTCTCCCCAAATTTCTCTATAGGACCTCACATTTCCTACTCCTGACAAGAGCAATCCAACAATACAACCCACTACAATTTTGTGCTTTGTATTCCTACTTTACTCTTTTCATACTTCAATTTCATGAGAGTACTTCACCCACTCAGGATTTTATTCTATATACAGGTAGTAAGAAAAAGGAAAATAATTAGGTCATGTACTATGGTACTATGAAAACTATTCCCCAAAGGTTCTAAAACTCACTAGTTTATGTGAACCCTTTTTGTTAATTTTTAATTAATTAATTAATTAATTTATTTATTTATTTTCAGCAAATTAACACAGTGTTGTATTAGTTTCAGGTGTATAATATAGTGATTGAACAATTCTATGCATTGCTCAGTGCTCATCACCATAAAGAATCCCTGAATCCCCTTCACCTATTTCCCCTATCTGCCCACCCACCTCCCCTCTGGGAACCATCAATTTATTCTCTATAGTTAAGATTCAGGTTTTTGGTTTGCCTCTTTTTTTCTTTGTTCATTTGTTTGTTTCTTAAATTTCACATATGAGTGAAATCATGTAATATTCATCTTTCTCGGATGGACTTATTTCATTTAACATTATACTCTCTAGATCCATCTATGTTGTTGCAAAATGGCAAAATTTCATTCTTTTTATGGCTCAGTAATATTCCTGTGTGTGTGTGTGTGTGTATACATACATACATAATTACATATATATCACATCTTCTTTATTCATTCATCTACCTATGGACACTTGGACAGCTTCCATAATTTGGCTATTGTAAATAATGCTGTGATACACATAGGGGTGTATATATTTTTTTCTAATTAGAGTTTTCATGCTTTTTGGGTAAATACCCAGTAGTGGAATTAGTGGATCATATGGTAATTCCATTTTTAAGTTTTTGAGGAACCGCCACACTATTTTTCACAGTGGCCGCACCAGTTTGTATTCCTACCAACAATGCCCTATTTTCTTTTTCTCCACATTCTTTCCAACAGTTGTTGTTTCTTATGGTTTTGATTTTAGCCATTCTGACAGGTGTGAGGTAATATCTCATTGTGTGAACCCACTTTTTTTGACAAGAAAATAATTCTGATTTTCCAGAGATTTTTAATATATCATCACTACAAATAGTTTAAAAATTAAATTATAATAGGTTATATCAAGTTGTGTTATATAATTTCTTCGATTTACAGTAAGGTATCTTTTAAACATGAGCCATTGAACTTCAGGGGAAAAAAAGTTAAAACGGATTATAGTCAAACAAAATTAATTGTTTAATCACACCCTATACTGGGATGAATAGTTTCCTCCAAAAATTCATGTCTATCCAGAACCTCAGGATGTGACATTTTTTGAATTTAGGATCTTTAAAGATGTAATTGGTTAAATTTAGTTATGCTCATACTAGATTAGGAGGGGCTCTAAATCCAATGACTGGTGTCCTTAAAAGAGGAGAAGACACGCAATGACACATACAAAGTAAAAAACCATGTGAAGACAGTAGCAGAGTTGGAATTATGCTGCTGCAAACCAAGGATCACCTGGGGCTACCAGAAGGTATAGGAGGCAAAGAAAGATAGTCTTTTTTAGTCTTTAGCAGGAGCATGGCCCCACTGACATCTTGATTTTGGATATCAGAACTGTGAGGGAATAAATTTCTGTTCTAAAACACTGAGTTTGTGGTCATTTATTATGGTAGCCCTAGGAAATTAATATACACTCAAATTCTAGCTAAAGGGCCAAATCAGTAAGAGGAAATGAAAAAAAAAATTATATTGAAGTTATTTATCAGTAACCTGGATGATACATTTGGGGAGTAAATTCATATTAAACCAGAAAATTTGTGACAGTTTTTGATAGGGATAATACTTTGAAAGAAAAAAAAAACGTGAATATAGTCTGGAAAAAAAATATAAGATGAGTTTGATATGGATTAAGTACACAATAGTATTCCAGTTAAATATTTCAATATATTTCATATATTGAAAGTCTTTCAGAAAACATAGTGGTTTTTGGGAGATGATTTTAAGATTTATTATTATTATTCATTGTTATTATTATCTTAAGTTTGGGCAGTTTTGCTATGATATTCCAAGGTGTAGTTTTCTTTCATCTATTTGGGTGTTCCTAGAAATACTTGAATCTATTTTTTGACATTATTACTGTTGCAAATTCTTGATGGCATTTATTTAAACGTTGTTTTCCTTTTTTCCCATCTCTCTTCTGACACCTCATTTAAATACAAAGTATATGATTTTATCATCTTTCACATAACTTTCCCACATTCTTTTCTGTATTTTTCATTCTTCTCATTTCTTTATTCTTTGGCTCAAGTATTTTCTTTGACCTATTTGCAATTCACTAAGTCTTTCTCATGCTGTTTCTCATTTGTGTTAAATATATTATATTCTTAATTTCCATTAATGTATTTCAGATGTAGATTGTTTTATCAGTTTATAGGTTTTCTAATATAATTCTCTATCTAATCAAGTATTTTCTTTAGTATTAATGAGTTATTTTAAGACTGACACTGAACTCCGTTTTCTTGATTACTTATGAGTCCATTTCTATTTCCTGTTTTTAATACCTTAATTTTTAACCATTTGATACTGTCTCTTGTCAGACCTGGCAATTGTTTGTTTGTTTGTTTGTTTGCTGCTGACCATTATGTATAAAAATTGTGTGGAGGCTGAGAAACATATTTTTTTTTGCATAAATGATCTACTTCTGTCAGGCAGTTATTGTGATCTACTAGAGATTAAGGTGAATTGAGGCTGGATTTTAGGGTTTGTGGGGCTGGCCTATTTCTGATTTGCTCTGCTTCTTAGACTGTTACGCTTTAAGAATCTTAAATAAAAGCCTGGGCTCTTTACTTGGTTTCTTGGTAATCTCTGAAGTTCAGTGTTTGTTTCCTTAATATCACAAAGCTGCCAAATGCTCTAGTTGGTGATTTAGCCTCTTGGCTGTCACTTTTTGCATGGATACTTTGCCCTTTGCCCTGTATAGCTAGATTTTGGGATGCATTTTGTTTTGTTTTGTTTTATTTTCCCTTTTCCATGATATCAACATCCCTCAAGTTTTGGCTACCTTAATTGGTCAAATGAATCCCAAAAGATGTTCTTTTGTACTTTTATATAGCCTTTAATTATTTTCCTTTAGGGAACGTTATCTGATACAAGCTACTTCATATCCAGAAGCAGAAGTCACATTAAGAAAAGAAATATCCAGCCTAAGCATAAAGATATTCTGAACTTTTTTTAGGAAAAAAAAAGTTTTAAGGAAAACTACAATTAAGCTGTGACACAAATGTACTTAGCAGAAACTAGATCTCTTATTAAGTAATAGAAGTGTCTCTATCTTTCTGCTAAATTGATAGAAAAAATTTTGCAAGAATAAGGTCTCTTGGCTTTTGTTTATGGTCCTATGATGAAAAGGACCATTCATACTCATCATGAAGTTCACTGCTTTTGAATGGAAAAAATGATCACTAACTTGAAGAGCGATCATTATTGTATACTGAATTTTCACACACACATGGATTTTTTTATACTAGCTCTATCTTGATTGTCCAATGACCTAAATTGTTTATTTCAACACAAATACCATGTTACCATGCTATTTTGAAATAAGCTTTTAATTTGATTTTTAGAAATTAAGACAAAGATAGCATACATACCTGCAAATTGTATTCAGTAGAATTTAAGTTTCCTACTATTGCCTTCTCTCCACATTGTATAGTCATATAGATATATATAATTTTTTGCATGTAGTGTTATTATATTTACCAATTTATTTTATTTTATACCCCCTGGGGATATTATATACATATACATATAATTGATATAAGTGTTTATGTACATAGAAATATAGAAATACTTTTTTTTCTAATTGATAGTGTACTATATTTAACTGTTCCTTGCTTTTTTTTTTCTGTAAGAATGAGCAATAGTTATTTTAGGAGACAAAAACCCATGTCATAGTCATTGTTCAAAGAACATACATGGATTCTCTTTGTTACGTGTTTAAGAATTTATTTTTTAAAGCAGTTTTAGGTTTACAACAAAATTGAGAGAGAGATACAGAGATTCCCCATATATCCACTGCCCGTACACATACATATCCTCTCCCATCATCAATATAGCTCACCAGAATGACACTTTTTTTTGACCTACGATGAACTGACATGGACATATAATCACCCAAATCCACAGTTAACTTTAGTATTCACTCTTAGTGGTATGCATTCCATGGGTTTGGATAAAAATATGATGACATATATTCATCATTAAAATGTCATACAGAATATTTCACCACCCTAAGAATCCTCTGTACTCCACCTACTCATACCTGTGTGTTTGACCATTTATAGAATGTCATATAGTTGGAATCATAGAGTATGTAGATTTTTTTGATAGGATTCTTTCACTTAGTAATATGCATTGAAGTTTTCTCTATGTCTTTTAAAGGTTCATTTCTTTTTAGCACTGAATTCCATTGTTTGGATATACCATATTATTTGTCCATTCACCTAATGAAGGGCATCTTGATCACTTCCAAGTTTTAGCAATTATGAATATACCTGTGTGCAGGTTTTTGCATGGACATAAATTTTCAAATCCTTTGGGTGAATACTAAGTAGTGTAATTGCTGCATCATATGGTTAAATTACATTTAGTTTTATAAGAAATTGTTAAACTGTCTTCCAAAGTAGCTGTACCATTTTGAATTCCCATCAACAATAAATGAAAGTTCCTCTTTTTCCATATACTCACCAATATTTGGTGTTGTCAGTGACCCAGCTTTTGGCAATTCTAGTAAATGTATAGTGGTACCTTGTTTTAATTTGCATTTCACATATGACATATGATAGAGTGTATTAATTCTTTTAACATTACAGAACCCTCTGAGATATTCATATACTTTTATCCATGTTAAAAAATGAGGAAACTGAGGCATAGAGTGATGAGTTAAGCAGCAAAAGATAATATGGTTTAGTAAGTGGTAAAGCCAGAATTTAAATCTATATAATTTAGTTCTTATGTCTGTGCTCTTAACCACAAACATATAATCTTGAAGATTGCTCCAGTTAAATACTTATAGAATACTGGTATTTTAATTGCTGCGTAGTAGTCTATTCAGACTCTATTAATGTTACTTTAGACTATGTTATATTTTTACTATTTTCTATTATAAACAATGATATCCCTAATACATACATCATTGCCTATGTATGTTGGCCAGTATGTATTTTTGAAAGTTAAATTTTCAGAATTGAGCCTGAATCAATGGAGATATGACATTTAAAAATTGTAGCAGCTTGTTTTAATTTCTATAGCTTCTTATTATGGTTGATTTTTTATATGGGAAATCCTTTCTCAGTGTTATTTTTATTTATCATCTTGGTAATCCCTGTGTATTTCTTCTTCCATATGTCTTTTTGAAGTGGCTTATGAAATTTATTTTTGTTTAATTTTATTCAGATTTCTTTGTAGTAATATAATAATTTCCAAAGAAGTGTCTTACTTTCTATGGTGAATTTTCCATCCATTGCATTGGTAAGGTCCCTCCATTTACTAAATCATTTTTTCTTATGTTCTAAGTGAAGTTTTATACTTTTATTTTTATTGGTCTTCCTCATTTCATTTTAGATGCTAATATTTATTTTGGAGTCATTATGTTTGAAAACCTTTTACATTATTTTTTTTCTGGTTACTGGTGGTATATAGGAAAGACAATGCTTGATATGATGATCTCACAGCCAAAGAACTTGCTTATATCTTATTGTTGTCTTGGATAACCCATTTAGATGATATTATCTCCTGCAAAAAATGACAGTTTTATCTTTTATCTTTTTATGATGTTTATACATTCCCAATTATTTTGTTGTTGGCTTTAAACATTGCCTAGGACCCCAGTACATTTTAATTTTTTGCCCTTTTTTTGAAATTTATTGAAGTTTGGTTTATACAACATGTAGTTCATCTAAGTGTGCAATTCAATATTTTGTAGCATATTTAGAGAATTATGACACCATCTCCATAATTGAGTTTTAAACATTTCTTTCTTTTCACCCAAAAAGATCCCTGGTACCCATTTGCAACCATTACCCATTCCATTCCCACCCCTAGGCAACCACTAATGTCCTAGTACAACATTACATAGTACTAAATAGTCTATCAGCCAAACTTGCTTGTTCTTGTCTTTAATGAGAATGTCACAAGTGTTTCACTTTTAAATGTGATATGAATAGTTTCTTGTCAACTGAGTTAAAGAAGTTTCCCTTTATTTTGAATTTGCTAAAAGATTTTTTTAGGAATTAACTTTAATTTGCCAAATACTTTTCCTGAATCTATTCATCATCTGAATTTGACATTGTTTTTCTCATTTACTGTAGATCATTTTGCAGATAAACCTTCCTAGATTGAGCTGATTTGCCTATTTTATTCTTTGACTTACCTTGCACATAAAGTAATTAACATTTTTAAAAATCTGTATTACTTATCTGTTCCTGTATAACAAGTACCTTACACAAACAATAATAATTTATTATTTCCCATGTTATTTTTGAGTACACAAATTGGCAGCATCTCAGCTGGGTGTTCTGAATTTCTCACAAGATGGTTAAAGATGGAATTATCCAAAGTCTTGACTGGGACCAGAGGATCCATTTTCAAGGAGGCTTTTGCACATATATGGCAGTTGGTGTCAGGAAGTTGTTTCCTCTCTACATAGAACTTTTAATAGGACTTCTTGAGTCTCTGCACCATATGGAAGATGGCTTCCCTCAGAATGAGCAATCCAAGACTACAGTGGCAACTACAATAACTTTTATGACAGAGTCTTGGTAGTCACACACTGTCATTTATGTTCTGTTCTATAGGTCAAATAGCCCAGCTCCAACTGAATGAGTGAGAGAACTAAACAAAGGCATGAATCCTAGGAGACAAGTATCATTTGGACTGATATCCACAGATCCTCATGTATTCTAATACTTATTATTATTAACATTTATGGTTCTACATGACACTGGGCCACGTATTTTATCCCCTGTAGTGTGTTTATCAAGTAATTAGATAATGTTATATCAGCCTTACAAAATGATTTTGGTACCTTTTCTAATCCCCAGTTTATTTAAAGTAAAATGTATCTGTTTCTTGGTGAATTATATAAATCCCGTCATGGGAATGGGTGAGCCGGCCTGGAAAGTCACATCTCTCAAACCTGGAAATGTCAGACAGAAAAAACAATGAGTGATGGCAAAGATTAATTGAAAACTACAATTATCAAGCTAGATGTACTAGATATGTATAGAAATCTACATGTAATTGGTTAAAAAATAACACATATTTACAAAAGTGATTTCACATCAGTTAGTATATTAATTACCTATATTTTATATAGTTCTTACTATATGTAATAAAATGCTCAGAATTCTTTATGTACATTAGGTCATGAGACTGTCACAAATGCCCTGTAATTTGGGTAGTTTTACTGTATCTACTTTAAAGATAACCTGAGGAAGAGATGATTAAAAGGTATATAACTTTACGTGGCAGAATTAACTATTAAGCTACAACAAGGGGTAGGAAGTTAATGAACCAAACATGCAATCCAGAAGCATGCAATTGAGATGAAGCCTGTCTAGTCCAGGTCAACTCTGGGCTCATGCTGCTTATTATGTTGAAGCAGTGGAGAATCTCTGTTCTGTTCAGAGATCAAGTGCTCAGAGCTTTTGGCAGCAGTTACCATTTTGATATGGTCAGATGTAAAAGGGTCAGTGTCTGGAGAGTCTGACAGTTGTTGCAAAAATTCTCCCTTTTTAAAAGTTTAATCAGTCTTGGACCTTTGCAGACTTCCTCTGGTTCTATTGGTTATCAGTTCTGAGTGTCATTAGCCTGTGCTGGTTTTGGTGATACCTGGTCTTAGCTGCAATGTCCTTGGCAGCTTACGTCACTGCCTGATATAATCACTGCTTGACATGAATGACTCCATCTTACCCTCTACAAGTGACAAAAAATTGAGTCAAATATTAATGAAATAGAAAAGAAGCAACGTAGAAAATAAACCAATACAAAGTTGTTTGCTTTTATATTTGTAAAGATGGGAGAACTATAACAACCTCTGCCATTGGATGAATGAAACTTACCCTCTAAGTAGATGTCTGAAGAGGGGTTCATGGGTTTAAAATCTCTTCCTTACTTATATGTTGAAAGTTTTTTTCAATAATTAAAGACAGTATTTGAAGGAGAGCTTAGCTAGATATAAAATATTTGGTTCACAATTTGAGTTAAAAAAAAAAAAAGTTCTCTATTGCTCCATTGTTGGCTGGCATTGTATGTTGTTCTTAAAGTTGCTAGTCAGATTTTTACAAGTTATTTGATCATTTGTCCTGAAAGCTTTGAGATATTAGTTGACCTTTGGAATCTAATAGTTTTATTGTGATGGGCCTCAGCATTGATTGTTCTGGGTTAATTTTTAATGGGTATATGTATCTAGACTTCTCTATTTCCAGAGAGTTGTTTTGCATTATAGATTTAAATATTAATTCTATTCCATTGTTTTATTGTTTTTAGTTTTTTATCAAGGATTCTGAGGTAATATGAATATTATTCTTCCTATGCTAGTCTTGCATTTCCAATTCTTTCTTTTTCATGCTTTTATATAACTTTCATTAACTTTGTTATCTAGATTGTTTTCCTACCTTTCTTCAATGTCTCTAATTATATTTTCACTTGAATCTTTTCTCCCTTAGACACAATGTAATTTACTTTTTTTTTTTTTCTGAGTTAAATATGACTTCTTCCATCTCCTAAATTCATTCAGTTCTTTTTTCATTTGTTCCTATTTATGTATATTTCATCTTAGATTTTGAGTCTGATTCAAGGTAGTTTTCATGTTTGTTTGAGTATACAGTTGACCCTTGAACAACGTAGTGGTTAGGGATGCCATGCCCCCCCTCACAAGGAGTTAAAAATCCACATATAACTTCTAACTTCCCCAAAACTTAACTACTAATACATTACTGTTGACCAGAAGCCTTACCAATATCATAAACAATAGAATATCACAAACTTTGTATATGTATTACATACTATATTCTTAACAATAAGACCTAGCTTTTTCTTTTCTTTCTTTCTTTCTTTCCTCTCTCTCTCTTTCTTTTTTTTTTTTTTTTTTTTTTTTTTTTTTTGGTATTTCTAGACTATTTAGCTCACCTACTAATTTTTTTCAAATTTTTGCAAATTTCCAAAAAATTTGCAATGTACTTATTTTTAAAAATCTGCATGTAAATGGACCCACACAGTTCAAACCCACATTGGGTTATAAGGCCCAATTGTACTTAATTTTGTTGGAAGTGTAGACTTAGAATTTTCACCTATTTTATGCCTTTCTTTTTTTAGTATCAGCCTTTTTTTATTATTATTATTCTGTTATGTTAATCACCATACATTACAACATTAGTTTTTGATGTAGGATTCCATGATTCATTGTTTGCATATAACACCCAGTGCTCCATGCAGAACATGCCCTCTTTAATAACCACCACCAGGCTAACCCATCCCTCCACCCCCTCCCCTCTAGAACCCTCAGTTTGTTTGTCAGAGTCCATAGTCTCTCATAGTTTGTCTCCCCCTCCAATTTCCCGCCCTTCATTCTTCCCCTCCTGCTATCTTCTTTTTCTTTTTTTTGTTTTCTTAACATATATTGCATTATTTGTTTCAGAGGTACAGATCTGTGATTCAACACTCTTGCACAATTCACAGCGCTCACCATAGCACATACCCTCCCCAATGTCTATCACCCAGCCACCCCATCCCTCCCACCCCCCTCCCACTTCAGCAACCCTCAGTTTGTTTCCTGAGATTAAGAATTCCTCATATCAGTGAGGTCATATGATACATGTCTTTCTCTGATTGACTTATTTCGCTCAGCATAACGCCCTCCAGTTCCATCCACGTCATTGCAAATGGCAAGATCTCATTCCTTTTGATGGCTGCATAATATTCCATTGTATATATATACCACATCTTCTTTATCCAGTCATCTGTCAATGGATACCTTGGCTCTTTCCACAGTTTGACTATTGTGGACATAGCTGCTGTAAACATCGGCGTGCACGTATCCCTTCGGATCCCTACATTTGTATCTTTGGGGTAAATACCTAGTAGTGCAATTGCTGGATCATATGGTAGCTCTATTTTCAACTTTTTGAGGAACCTCCATACTGTTTTCCAGAGTGGTTGCACCAGCTTGCATTCCCACCAACAGTGTAGGAGGGTTCCCCTTTCTCCGCATCCCCGCCAACATCTGTCATTTCCTGACTTGTTAATTTTAGCCATTCTGACTGGTGTGAGGTGGTATCTCATTGAGGTTTTGATTTGGATTTCCCTGATGCCGAGCGACATTGAGCACTTTTTCATGTGTCTGTTGGCCATTGGATGTGTTCTTTGGAAAAATGTCTGTTCATGTCTTCTGCCCATTTCTTGATTGGATTATTTGTTCTTTGGGTGTTGAGTTTGATAAGTTCTTTATAGATTTTGGATACTAGCCCTTTATCTGATATGTCATTTGCAAATATCTTCTCCCATAGTGTCGGTTGTCTTTTGGTTTTGTTGACTGTTTCTTTTGCTGTGCAAAAGCTTTTTATCTTGATGAAGTCCCAATAGTTCATTTTTGCCCTTGCTTCCCTTGCCTTTGGCGATGTTTCTGGGAAGAAGTTGCTGCGGCTGAGGTCGAAGAGGTTGCTGCCTGTGTTCTCCTCTAGGATTTTGCTGGACTCCTGTCTCACATTGAGGTCTTTCAACCATTTTGAGTCTATTTTTGTGTGTGGTGTAAGGAAATGGTCCAGTTTCATTCTTCTGCATGTGGCTGTCCAATTTTCCCAACACCATTTGTTGAAGAGACTGTCTTTTTTCCATTGGACATTCTTTCCTGCTTTGTCAAAGATTAGTTGACCATAGAGTTGAGGGTCCATTTCTGGGCTCTCTATTCTGTTCCACTGATCTATGTGTCTGTGCCAGTACCATACTGTCTTGATGATGACAGCTTTGTAATAGAGCTTGAAGTCCGGAATTGTGATGCCACCAGCTTTGCTTTTCTTTTTCAACATTCCTCTGGCTATTTGGGGTTTTTTCTGGTTCCATACAAATTTTAGGATTATTTGTTCCATTTCTTTGAAAAAAGGTGATGGTATTTTGATGGGGATTGCATCAAATGTGTAGATTGCTCTAGGTAGCATTGACATCTTCACAATATTTGTTCTTCCAATCCATGAGCATGGAACATTATTCCATTTCTTTGTGTCTTCCTCAATTTCTTTCATGAGTATTTTATAGTTGTCTGAGTACAGATACTTTGCCTCTTTGGTTAGATTTATTCTTAGGTATCTTATGGTTTTGGGTGCAATTGTAAATGGGATTGACTCCTTAATTTCTCTTTCTTCCGTCTTGTTGTTGTTGTATAGGAATGCCACTGATTTTTGTGCATTGATTTTATATCCTGCCACTTTACTGAATTCCTGTAGCAGTTTTGGGGTGGAGTCTTTTGGGTTTTCCACATAAAGTATCATATCATCTGCAAAGAGTGAGAGTTTGACTTCTTCTTTGCTGATTCGGATGCCTTTTATTTCTCTTTGTTGTCTGATTGCTGTGGCTAGGACTTCTAGTACTATGTTGAATAGCAGTGGTGATAGTAGACATCCCTGCCATGTTCCTGACCATAGGGGGAAAGCTCTCAGGTTTTCCCCATTAAGAATGATATTTACTGTGGGTTTTTCATAGATGGCTTTTATGATATTGAGGTATGTACCCTCTATTTCTGTACTCTGAAGAGTTTTGATCAAGAAAGGATGCTGTACTTTGTCAAATGCTTTTTCTGCATCTATTGAGAGGATCATATGGTTCTTATTCTTTCTTTTGTTAATGTATTGTATCACATTGATTGATTTGTGGATGTTGAACCAACCTTGCCTCCCAGGGATAAATCCCACATCGACAACAATACAATAATATTGGGTACTTTAACTCCCCCCTCACTGAAATGGACAGATCATCTAAGCAAAAGATCAACAAGGAAATAAAGACTTTAAATGACACACTGGACCAAATGGACTTCACAGTTATATTCAGAACATTCCATCCCAAAGCAACAGAATACACATTCTTCTCTAGTGCCCATGGAGCAATCTCCAGAATAGATCACATCCTAGGTCTCAAATCAGGTCTCAACCAGTACCAAAAGATTAGGATCATTCCCTGCATATTTTCAGACCACACTGCTTTGAAACTAGAACTCAATCACAAGAGGAAAGTCGGAAAGAACTCAAATACATGGAGGCTAAAGAGTATCCTACTAAAGAATGAATGGGTCAATCAGGAAATTAAAGAAGAATTTAAAAAATTCATGGAGGGCGCCTGGGTGGCTCAGTTGGTTGGGCGGCTGCCTTTGGCTCAGGTCATGATCCTGGAGTCCTGGGATTGAGTCCCACATCAGACTCCCTGCTCAGCAGGGAGTCTGCTTCTCCCTCTGACCCTCCCCCGCTCTCATGTGCTCTCTTTCTCTCTCAAATAAATAAAATCTTTTAAAAAAAAAGAATTTAAAAAATTCATGGAAACCAATGAAAATGAAAACACACCTGTTCAAAATCTTTGGGATGCAGCAAAGGCAGTCCTAAGAGGCAAGTATATAGCAATACAAGCCTTTCTCAAGACACAAGAAAGGTCTCAAATACACAACCTAACCCTACGCCTAAAGGAACTGGAGAAAGAACAGCAAATAAAGCCTAAACCCAGCAGGAGAAGAGAAATAATAAAGATCAGAGCAGAAATCAATGAAATAGAAACCAAAAGAACAGTAGAACAGATCAATGAAACTAGGAGCTGGTTCTTTGAAAGAATTAACAAGATTGATAAACCCCTGGCCAGACTTATCAAAAAGAAATGAGAAATGACCCAAATCAACAAAATCATGAATGAAAGAGGAGAGATCACAACCAACACCAAAGAAATACAAACAATTATAAGAACATATTATGAGCAACTATGTGCCAGCAAATTAGATAATCTGGAAGAAATGGATACATTCCTAGAGATGTATTAACTATCGAAACTGAACCAGGAAGAAACAGAAAACCTGAACAGACCTATAACCACTAAGGAAATTGAAGCAGTCATCAAAAATCTCCCAACAAACAAGAGCTCAGGGCCAGATGGCTTCCCAGGGGAATTCTACCAAACATTTAAAGAATTAATACCTATTCTGAAACTGTTCCAAAAAATAGAAATGGAAGGAAAACTTCCAAGCTCGTTTTATGAGGCTACCATTACCTTGATACCCAAACCAGACAAGGACCCCATCAAAAAGGAGAATTACAGACCAATATCCTTGATGAACATGGATGCAAAA
The DNA here is from genome assembly GCF_004348235.1 of Phoca vitulina. Taxonomy (NCBI): domain Eukaryota; kingdom Metazoa; phylum Chordata; class Mammalia; order Carnivora; family Phocidae; genus Phoca; species Phoca vitulina. The sequence goes on along the minus strand of NW_022589712.1, from coordinate 64,375,788 downwards.
ATTCTCACCAAAATACTAGCCAGTAGGATACAACAGTACATTAAAAGGATTATTCGCCTTTTTTGTTTGTTTAGTGGATTTTAGACATGGATCTCAATTGATTTGTGTGAATTTCAATTTCTTATTTTCTGTGATGAACTTTATATTTCTATTGTTGATATTTTTATATTGTGGTATTTTACCAGATTCCTAGCTTAATGGCAATTATTTTTCTTTTCCACCTCACCATTTAATTACCAAAGAGCCTTTTTCCTTTACTTAGCACTTTTTCTTTCCAGAAGCCATATGTTTGGAAAGTATCCCTTTAAACCACACTTGTCCCTTTCAACTGATTATTTCCTTTTCAAATGAATCTTTCCATTAAAAGCAAAGTCTTTTTAAATCACAAAGTAAGCCATTTACATGAGGTTTTGACCCTTTGAAAAAAAGTTCTCTGTATAACATGCTGATTGTCCCATTGCATTTTCAGAATTTTCAAATTTAAGAAGGCTTTAATCTTTTTGTTGGTTCCTCCCACTCCCTGTCAGACTCTTTCCTAGTATCCCTCCTCTGTCTTCCCCACAGTATGTTCCTTCTGTCTTTGTTCACTAAAAGAATTAAGGCAGAGTGGAGGTGAGCAAGGAGTATATGAAACCACATTGTTGTGATTTGTTGATTTTTCTCTTTATACTCCATTATTTACCAGTTTGGAAATTATAGGAGACTGGTTACTAAACACCTACCATTATCTGCACCTATCTAGATGCTCAAGATTTGCTTTTGTTGTTTTTTGATCTATTATTATAAGTTTAATCTTTCAATCAAAGTATTTAGAATATTAACATCTAATACAATTATTGATCGGGTTGGACTTAGGTGTAACATTTAGTTATTGGTTTTCTGTCAGTTCTCTGTTTGCTTTTTTCTTTTTCTGCAACTTCTTTCCTCTTTTTAGATTTTTGTACAATTTAATAATTAAATTTAAATTTATTTATTTACCATTAATGTCAAGTTTAGGGGTCATTCAGATATACCTGGGAACCTGGGAAGAACGTATAACCTGATTTGAGTTTCTCTTCCCATTCCGCTTTCTTACTCCTTTCTTTCTTCGGAAGCTTAGGTGTCCAGATTTCTCTTTCCAGAAAGATATTGGTGTTTGTTTGTTTGTTTGTTTGTTTGTTTAGAATTTAAGCTACCCCAAATCCCTGTTTTGATTGTTGTTGTCATTGAAAAGAAAGAAAGAGAGGAGGGAAGGCGGAAAGGATGAAAGGAAGGACAGGAGAAAGTAAGAAACCTGGAATATCAATGCATACCTTGTTGCTTCCTCCAAGTTTTTACTTCCTTCCAAAACATTTCTGCTTTTTCTCACTCTCAGATAAGCTTTTTTTTTTTTTAATTGAGTCTAGAGTTGATATCTCCAAGAGTGTTATTTTTTAGTCACTTACTCTTCAGTTAAAGAAATAGTGCCTCTGTAATAGTCATTTTTATAAACTTTGGGTTTTTTTCCTCTTTTCTTCTGAATGTATTAGGTCTATTGATTTGTCTTCAAATTCGTTGACATATTTTATTTTCAGCAATCTTTAGTTTACTGTTATCCTATCCAGTGACTTTTCCATTTCAGATATTGTATTTTTTAGTTGTAAATTTCTATGATTCCTTTCAGCAGTTTTCCTTTCTTTACTGAGTTTTCAGATCCATCCATATATTTATACTTTTTCTTTAAGTGCTTGAACATATTTATTTAACTACAGAAACCCCTTTCCTACTACTAACAATGCATGAATCAGCTTGAGTCTTTTTAACTAACTGCAAGTTTCTCTTATTTTTGAGATATATTTTCCTGTTTATTTGTATGTCAAGTAGCTTTTGATTGTGCAGTTGAAATTATGGATGGTCCATTTTAGATGATAGAGATATATTATTTTATTATATAATGTATTGCTTTTTTTTTTCTGACAGATAATAAAGTAATAGCTAATCACCTTGAATTTAGAGAATCATGATGTTCTTTACTTTGCTAGTTCAAGTATGCAGCTTTACTCTCTGACCAAGAGAAAATGCTTTTGGATCATTATCTTTATTCCAGAAGTGGACCTTCAATAGAAAGTGTGAGGTGTTCAGCAATTGCCTATAAATTGGCAAATCTCAAACTCAAATTGTAGTCTCTCCTGCACTGGTTAGCAGCTTAACTCTCTGCTCAGCAATTTCAGCCTTGCAACTAATGCTTCTTGGTAATCCTTATAAATCTTCCCAAAAGGAAAGTGTCTTCAAAGAGATGTTTGTTTTTTTCTAGAGCACCAAATTGTTATCTGTAGAAGAGTTAGTACAACACATGCTACTTCACTATTTCTGGAATAAGAATTGCCTCTATTTTATTTTCTATTTAAGAATATGTATTTGTAAAATAAATCAATACAAACTTAAGAATCAAAGAAGCTTGAGAATTTAGTTAATAAAGCGTATTGGAAATGTTAGAAAACATTGAAAAAAGTTGTCATCATAATTGTAGGTGTAAGGGAATTTGCTAATTGATTAATTGTAAATATATCTGTCAGCTTGAGGTCCTCTTATCTAGTAGATATACTGTGTCCTTTCTTTAGATGCTTTCCTGAATCACTGTTCAATATAATAATCTCAAAAGCTATTGAAAGACTTTGGTCTTCTTTGCTTATAAGTAGTTCCATGGAATTGTAGATTCTTGAAATTAGAAGGAACCTGTATGATCACCTATAATCTGATCTCCCATCCAGTACAATAATTCCTTAACAAATGATCATGTGAACAGCTCGAACACTATCAGTGATTGGGTGTTCATTATTCTGCTTTCACTCAGAAACAGATGCAAGCACTACATTTTGCTGTGAAAGACATACAATGAAAAAGAACAGGTTCCTTATTATCCAAAACCCCACAAAATTAACCAGATTGGCAACTTAATTTCAATTCCTAGCTAACCAGAAGTGTCATCAAAGAGGCCATGACTAAGGCTGAACTTACTCTGAAAACTCTGAGAGGCCAAGCATGAGAACAGGTTTGGGGTAAAAAAAAAAAAAAAAAGAAAAGGTATATATACTGTTTTTTAAACAGAAATACATGTGTATTTGTTAGTTCTGATGGTCAATAAAAATATTAATGGTTAAGTTGGCACCTGTAGAGTATTAAATGTCAGAATATTTGAAGGGAAGTGCGAATAGTTGTGAAGAGTATACTTTACAAAACCCAAAGATGACCTCTGAGCTGTGGTCCAAATCTGTGCTCCTCTAGCCATTTGGGCCACTATCCGGATCCTTTCCACAGCTGGCTGGGCTGATGTGCTACCTTTCTCTGGGCTGCCTCGGCATCAGTCCTGAGCTGGGCCTTTTCCTCTGCAGGTGAACTTTCCACTTTCTCTGATGTGTCTGGGCCAGAGACAGGCCTAGTAGACTAGCTGCTTTCAGTACTGTTTCTAGAGATATGCTTTCTCCCTGGATTCCACCAAATTCTTTGGGCTTTGTATCCAAAACAGGTAATTTATGACAGGGTACCACCTTGGGATGCTCTCTCGCCTCTGCCTGTGGTACATCACATGGCTGGAGCACTTTAATTAATATTAAATATTTACATATATATTCATAATTAAATTTATGTCTAAAGAAGACTGTGAGCAGAATAAGAAGTCTTATTTTCTAAGCCAGCATTTTTTCCCCTTTAGTTCTTGGGGCAATTAAACCTGGCTCTACCACTTCTCAGTTTCTCCCTTTAGTGATATCCTGGTTCAGCCTCAGGCTTAGACACTGAGGAATGGGTTTATAAATGGTACTGGAGTTTAGGTTTCTGCAACTCACAAAGTCAAAATGTGCTTTCATTTAAAACTGAATATACTACTCTTCAGCCTAGGAATATCAGTTATTGTTTAAATAAACACAAGGGTATTGTATATACATTCATTCTAGTACTTCTAAGTAGGCTTATATGCATATTTATTTTCACACATGTGGGTTTACATATGTGTATTTATAAATTGTGTTTAAATTTATAAATTGTGACAAAACTGGCTAAGTTACAGTCAAATGGGCTTTGAATATATCCTTCAGTGGCATAAGTCACTGATAATTGTCTTGCCTAAAGTTTTGCTGTCATGGAGCACATACCCTTGTCACATGACTAGTTAAATATATGGTTCAGCTTTTTCTGCAAGTTTCACATGTCCATGAGATATGAGACATTACAAAATTGCAAATAATATGATAAATATGATTTATGACATGTATATTAAAGCCAAATCAATATGTGTGATTTTTTTTTAGGGTTCCCTATGGAGATGCAATTCAGTATCCATGTAAATTTAGGCATGTCCTTATTTATGGTCCTTTATGAATTAAAACAATTCAGAGGGCCATTCACAATTCAGAGGTTAAAACATCAAAGAGAGTTATTTAAAGTTCCCTAGATTTTCTGTTCTAAGTGTAGGTCTTTTAAAATAAAACTGCCAAAGCTTAGAGGTCTGTTCTTTATTTGAGGAATGTATTGTGAGCTGATGGATGTTAGAAAAAAAAAAATGCACTATTGCTATTTAGAGGTAATTTTTTTGAGAGTGGACAAAGGAAAAAGTTATCTTCTGCTGGTATAATAAAATAGGAAATCGTGAGATGATTAAATAGCTAAAAGCAAATTCTTAAGATTTGATGTTATCAGTACCCAATAGTAAATAGGGAATTCATCAGTTTAGTGGCAATTTGCTAAGGGACAAAACTGAAAGTATTATAAAAGGAAGCCACACAGAACTGTACTTTTATGTGATATTTCAAACCTAACCAATAGATTTGGAAACTGGGGAGCAGTTTTAACAGCCAAAAGGGAGTGTATTAAATCTACTCTTCTGCCAGAGCCAAGTATATGTTTGGTAAATGAGATAAAGTTTCCACTTACATAGGAGAAGGTAAAAAGTCCTGGGTAGTGTCCGTGGATATACTTAGGATGTATAACATCAAAAGGAAAATATTATGTATAAAATTTTGAACATCAAATAAGGTTCATAGTTTTTCAAAACAGATTCATAAAAATTTACAAACAGAAACTATAAAGAGCATAGATGTAGCATCGGAGAAGAAAAGAGGAAATTCTGTTTTAGTAGAAGGTACACAACAAGTAATAATAATAATATCTAATACTCTATAAACCCATACTTTCTGTAAAGGAGGTATTAAAGAATGAGAAAATGTACACTGGCTCTGGGAACAAGGTACTCTTTTTAATGGCTGTTGCCTCGCTCTTCATGGCTATGGTAGTAGCTGGATACAGACTTGGATCCCTGACGTGTTCTGGTAGAATGTATGCTGGCTCCCATAAAGCACGATCTTGGAATATTCTCAGAGTAAACTGATGCTTATCAAATGTCCCAAACATAATGGGGAGAGAGAAAAAGAGAAACAGTCACAAAGGGGTAAATGACATGATAGGGACCCAGGAAGCAACTTTGGAGTCTCTGTGATTTTCAGCAGGCATCTAGACAACATAGTGCCACAATATTTTTGCATTGTTTTATCTGATAAATATCATAGATTTTAGATGAAATGAAAATAGCCAAAAGGAAACTGAACTTTTATGTATGTCTATTGTTTGAATTTCAAAATATACCTCATTATCATAGAAAAATTAATCTAGGATTGATGATACGTAGGTAGGTAGAGAGACAGACGGACAGATAGATAGATAGATAGATAGATAGATAGATAGATAGATAATCATAAACATCAGATGACTAAATGCAGATAATTTTAAAATAATATGGAGGAGGAAAAGAAATATTAATGAAGTTAATTAATTAAGTTAGAAAGTCCTTATAAAGAATATCTAGTGCATGGTCAATGCTTATTGAATAAAGGCAGAAAAAAAACACTGCTAGTACTTTATGAGAAAAAATATATATATGCTTGAAATAGGTCCACATGTCTATTTTCTAATCCAAAAACAGTAAAAAGAGAGTATTCTTGAATGCAATATATACTTGAGGTTCAGATGGAATATAATATAAATTTCACCATGAAAATACCATCTACTATGGTAGAATGAGACCCCCCCCAATTGGAATATGCTAATGGGAAAGTATAATTTATTAAGATATACGCCTGAGTAATAAACAGAATAGTACTATCTAAAGGGTTATACATCTACAAATTTTCTTTATGCTATATGGAAAGTGAAATGTAATTTAAATGTAAACTATTATGTAAAAATTTAGGAAATAGTGAGCATTAAGCTGTATTAAGTGGGCCACCATTTAAGGAGAAAGGGAATATGATCCTTCTCTTCTACCCTCATTGAATCATGTTTTTGTTTTTTGGCTTTTGTTTTCTGTGATTTATTTGTTTGCACATACAAAGGCAAATATAGGAAACCATCTTTGTAAGGGGATATAGAATTATGCTATCTAAGAAATGTCACCTTCATAATAACAGGCACCAGGATTGTCGTGTTCATTTCTCTGTCATAGATCTCTAGCACAATGTCTGATACATAGTAAATGAAAAATAAATATGTTTTAAGTAAGTAGCAACTGTATTCAAATATTTGATGTCAAATTAAAGTCTCTGAAATTATGATAGAAAGCAGATAGAATCTTAACCAAAGGGTGGAAATAAGTATGTTTCACTAATAAAGTGGTTTGTCATTTCCTTTAGTTGATTGAGAGTAGATTTGAAGACTAATTCTGTGGTTTCTGTGGAAGACATGCAAAATACAATCAGTGGTGAGAGATGTTAGAAAAATGATTGTGGAGTCTTGCTAAACCTTCACAATCTAATTGTATATCATCTCTGTCTCTCTTTTTTCCAGTTTTCTAATTGCCCAACTATTAATAAAACCCAACAAAATTAATTTAGATTTTAAGCTATTGTTAAATGCTAAGACTTTGCATAGTGATAATCAAATACCATTAACTATTTCATTTGAAAGGTCAAAGTTACAGCTTAAAAATAACATTAAAATGACAATAAAATAGTACACTTGCATACATTAATAAGTTCATTTACCATACTCATTGGCTATAATTAAGAATTTTTTAAATTTTTTTAGATTTATTTATTCATTTATTTGAGAAAGAGAGACCACAAGCAGGGGGAGCAGCAGGCAGAGGGAGAAGCATGCTCCCCACGGAGCAAGGAGCCCGATGCGGGGCTCAAACCCAGGACACTGGGATCATGACCTGAGCTGAAGGCAGATGCTTAACTGACTGAGCCACCCAGGCACCCCATAATTAAGAAATCTTATAAAATAATATGAATAACATAGTTAAATTATGGGCCCTACTAAGATCCTACTTCATCTGAAAATCATGTATTATGCCAGTCTTATTCCAGCTTAAAGAATCACATACCTCTAGCATCACTTTCCTATTTATGACAGAACACTTAATTGGTAGAAAACTTTTTTTCACTATTTGAACACATTTGACTTACTGCTATTTCATAGTGCTGTATCTTTCTTGGGTTATTTTGTAACTTGATGTTTCCATTGAGACCATTATAACAAGAATGAGGGTCAGAGATCTGGAGGAAGACCCCTTCAAGCAGAGGGAAGACTTAGGTAAGAACCTGGCTGAATGAAAAGATCAAAGGGACAATGTACTGCAGCGTAGTAAGTGAGGGACAAAAGAGTAGGAAATTAAAAGTATATGGAAGCCTTCTATGCTAAGGGTGATGGCAAAACTTTAGAGAGTTTACAGCAGGGAGTTAGCATGAACTGAGTTCTGATTTTAAAAGGTCACTGTGACTGCTTTGTGGAGGATGGATAACAAAGAGAGAAGAGTAGAAGCAGGTAGGGGTTATTCCATTATTTTAGGCAAAAGCTATTAATGGCTTAGAGTAGGGTATAAATGGTAAGAATAGAATCTGACAGATTCTATATGTATGCTCAATTTGGAGACAATACAACCTGAGATATTCAGCTGAGAAAGGCAGAAAAGAGAGCAGGGGGCAATAATAGCTCCTAAATTTTGGCTTGCTTAACTGGATGGATCATTGGATCATTATTACCATTTACAGAGATGAGAAGTTCAGAGGAAGAAACAGATTCAGAGTAAGTAAGGGGAAAATCAAGTGTTTGTTTTTGACATATTAATTTTGGGATGCTCATTAGATATCTAGCTATAGATGTCAAGATAGGGTTGAATTTACAAGTCTGGAGTATTAAGAAACAGATTGTAAAATCTCCTTTCCAAATATCCATCCCTGCCTGGAAAGCTTATAAGAATTCTTCATGAGTTTTTGTTGTTGTTGTTGTTGTTATTTTTAATTGCAGTTTCTAAACCTCTGTTAGTTTTTTAAAGAAATTATATTATTCTTCTTTAATATAGTATTTCTTCATGTAAGGAGAAACATTTTTGAGATGATTTGTATTTGTCATGTGAACTTTATAAAGGCAGAAGTTTCTAAAACTCAGAGGGAAATAATGAAGATAAAATGAATGCTCTGAATTTGTATCTTGATTCAGAGTTTGTTTTTTCTCTCTGCTCCTTCATATATATCCTGAGAAATTAATTTTGATTCTTGGTATTAATATTGAATTATTTGGTCATAAAACAATGGAGGTCCTTTAAATGTATTTTAGCCTGGACAACTAGAGTCTATCCTTATTTTTCTTCTCAAGGACATTCTTCCTTTGCCTATTCTCTTTCTCCTTTATATCATCACTTTTTGTTGTTCTGAAATTCTGTCTGGAGCATTCTTATCTTTATAATTCCATGTTCTGTTCTATTTCAGCTTAAACAAATAAAAAGCAACTTAGTTAAAATACCTCTCTAGTTGAGAACTCATTTCTTTGTTCTCATTTTTGCAGCAAAACTCTAAGGACTAATTGTCTAGACAACTTATTACTTTGCACTTGCTCTGCTAACATTGCTAATCTCCACTGCAGTCCACAAAAGCTATACAGTCAAAGCCACCAAAGACTTACATACTTCCCAAAAAAAAAAAAAAAAAGTTTCTATCCCTATCTCATTTGATTTCTCAGTAGCTCTTTATACATTATCATCTCACCTTTTATAAACTCCTTCTTAACTTTTCGTATTTCCTTTCACAACAATATGCAGTCCTGGTTTTCTCCCTAATTTATTGGCCATTCCTCAATATTCTCACTGATTTCATAAGTTACATCAGAGTTCTAAATATTAGAGTACCTTCAAATTATGTCATGGGTCAGTATCTTTTCACTTTATATTCACCCCTCACCAAATTTTATGGCCATCTGTTTGGTGATTACTTTCAAAGTATATCTCAAGCCAAAACAATTTCTCTGAACCTCAGACTGGTGTATTCAAATTTCTACTTGACATTTCCACTTAATCATCTCAAACTTATTGTGCGCAGAACATAAGTCTGGATTCTCTTTTTATCCAAAACCTGTTACTCATTTAGTAAATGGCATCACTGTCTACCAAGTTGCTAAAGCCAGAGATTCTGGGGTAATGCTCCACTTATTCATCTTTGCCTTACTTTCCATATTCAAGTTTGGCATATCCTTTTCATTCTATGTCTAAAGTCTAATATCCATTCACTTTTCTCCATTTCCACTCCAACCTTGTTAAAGCCACCATCATTTTTTTATGTAGCTATTTCAGTGACTCCTTAGATGATCCCTCTGTGTCCTCTCTTGCCTCTCTAAAATCTACTTAATATACAGGAGCCAGAGTGATCTTTAAAACAAAAAGAACTGATCAAATCATTCTCCTGCAGGGCTTCACATGACCAAGAAGGCCCTCTGAATCTAAGCTCTCCCTTCTTTCCACCCTAATGTTATGCCAGTCCTCCCTCATTCAATTTGGTCCATTCAACTTTGGACTTCCACTACTTAAAATATGCCAAGTGTCTTTCTGCTTAAGGGTTTTACTATTTCCTCTCTTGGGAATGTTTAATCCTAGCTCTTTGCTTGTCTGCTTTCATTCTTCCATTTCAACTTAAAAATCGTCTTCACATAGACTTATCTGATCACCTGACCTAAACAAGACTTCTGTTCATATTTTCTATTGCAACATTCTTTTTATTTATCTTATGACATGGCCATTATAAATTTACTTGAACTTCAGAGACCGTATCTGTCTTGTTGACCTTTACCTGTAATAGTCTTTCAGTATGCTATGGACTGAATGTTTGTGTTACTCCAAAATTCATATGTTAAAGCCTAAATGCCAGTGCAGTGGTATTTGGAGGTGGGGCCTTTAGAAGGTAATTAAGTCATGAGGGTGCATCTTTCATGCATGGGACTAATGACCTTGTAAGAAAGAATAGGATAAAAATGGTCTCTCATCGTGTGAGGGTACAAGAAGGTGGCTCTCTGGAAACCAGGAGGTGGGCCCTCACCAAAAACTAAATCTGCTGGCACCTTGATATTAGACTTCCTAGCCTCCAACACTGTGAGAAATAAATGTGTGTTGTTTAAACCATTCAATTTATAGCAATTTGTTATAGCAGCATGAGCAGAATAAAGTAAAATAAGTATTTTTTTGTTAGAAAGAAAGAGGAACTTGCCAAGAATACATATAAGGTATTTTATCTTAATAATCTGTGGACAGTAACAGTTTGGGGAGTAACTATGCTTCCATGGTCTTATGTGGTACCAGGACCTGCGAGTCTGGATGGCTCTGCTTTACTAATTGATTAGAATAAGTCCTTGGTATTTCTCTATAGTCCATGCATTCTTTCCTGGAAAGAATTTATGGATGGACTTTAATTTCTGTAAACTGTCTGAAATTATATGACATTTTGTGAATTATTCATTATGAACATTTGCCCAAGATGAGCTTTTCAAAATTTTCCATAGCTTTTACTCAACTCAGAAAAAAAGAGTTCAAATAAAAGTGATCAATAGTTACTGAAATCACGGTCATGAATTTTGGACATACTCTGGGTCCTTAATCTAATGTTGTTTCTTTCTGTTTTTGGTAAATACTTACATACCTAGAAGCCAAAATGCAATTACATAAAGAATGTTGATTTTGAATCTTCAAAACCTAGTGAAGAATACTGCTTCTACTACTTACTACTTGGCTGAAGTTGGGCAACTTAATTAACCATACTGAAACCTGGTTGCACTGTATGTAAAGTAAATCTAATAACATCTATTTTGCAGACTAATTGTGAGAATTAGAGAAAATATATACTAGGCATGTAATATAGTACCTACTGGGAATTAATGGTCATTCAATATTGAAAAGCATTGATATTGTTATAATAACAATCATTCTAGATTCATCAACTCATTCTACTTATAATTTCATGTATAGAATGTTTGTATGCAGATGACTCAGAAATGTGAGCTTTGTAACTGACATTATACCATTAAACAGCCTAGACTTGATAAAGTTTCTACCAGTCAGCTTGTATATATGCATGCATATGTATGTATATATGTATGCATATATATTATACCTACTAATTGGGTTTGTCACTCTCCTTAAAACTTAAAAAATTCCCTGCCCTGTTCTGTGCTCAGGGATGTTTAGTCCTACATATGGCATCACCCAGGCCCTCTTGATTTCTGGCCTCTGATTGAGTTTGTTCAGTGGTATCATAGGAAATCAGAGGGCTAGGAGAGAAAGTTGAAGGTATTTATCACTCCTAATAACCTCTGTCTAGCCTTGCCCAATATGAGCAGTCAATATTCTGTTATTGGTATTCTTGTTGGGCAGTTCTGTTTCTATGACTTCAAACTCTCTGTGAGGCTTCAATAACATCATTCCCACCATGTTCCCAGGAAGCCTGTTACTAGTGCTCTAGCACCTTGCTTTATCCGTTAATTCAGGTCAAATCTATATAAAAATTCCCTTCATAAAAATGTGTTAAATTAAAAATGGAGTTTCCTAACAGCACTGTGAATATCACCATACTGTGTGCAAATCAATGACCTAAGCACTGTTAATCATCAAAACATCCAAGGACAAAATAATTCTGCCTAGTTCTACCATCACATAAAACTTTTCATTTAGGTGTGTTCAGATATGTTCTCAATGATGCAGCTCAGTCAGTGTCACACTTTTATAAAGCAGATAGAAATAGGAAGCAATTTACTTTGCTGTTACAATGCTCCGTTACCACTTGGAAAAGGGAAATGTGCTAAACACAAAATGCTATCTTTTATTGTTCTCTTCTGAAAGAATGTTTCTATAATTCTTCTGAAATCAAAATGTGTGTCTGTTGAATTAATGTCAGGGATTGAGTGGTAGTGATTTACTTCCTCCTACACAATTTCAGAGAAAATGGGTAAAAAAGAAAGAAAAAATAATTGCTTTCACATAAGTACTTTTGACTTAAAGCACAAATGTCAGAAATGAAAAATTATAAAAATATATTTATAAGAAACAAGTGGATTTTACAATGCTATTGTGTATTATTTCCATTTAAACTAGTCCTGAATTTTAGTAGATGTAAAAGGCAACATTCATTCAAACACATAGAGATAGATAGAGAAATAGAGGTAGATACACACACACACACACACACACACACACACACACACGAATACCTTATCTTTTACATATTTTTTGAAATTTTAGTATTATAAAAATATCTTCCATTTATTGACAATACTTGGAGTACACATAAAGAGATTATTTTGAAAAACCTTCATACATCATACTCTGTGCTTGATAGGTACAAGTAGCAGAAAGAACCTGAGAACATGTTATTTGCAAAATTTAGATTATTTGAAAAATAGGTATATTAAGATTTTGACCACAAAAGAGAGGAAAACACTCCCCACTGCAGGCAAGGAGAAACTCTGCAGAGGACTAACCTGAGGGAAAGAGCAGCCAAAACACAATGGTAGAGTGCACACAGCACACCTGAACCACTTCCTGAAGCACCAGGCCCTAGGTAGTATATGACCTCTTCTTCATAAAGATATTACTCCCAGGAGCAGGAAATATAACAGGCTTTCCTAACACAGAGAAGAAGACAGAGACATAGACAAAATGCCAGGAAGAGGAATTCATCCCAAAAGAAAGAACAAGAAAAGGTCACATCCAGGGATATAATCAAAACATATATAAATAATATACCTGATTCAGAATTTAAGGCAATAATCATAAGGATACTAGCTGGGCTTGAGAAAAGCATAAAAGACACCAGGGGGTCTCTTACCACAGAGATAAATGACCTAAAAACTAGTCAGGCCAAAATGAAAAATGCAGTAACTGAAATCTGAAACCAACTGGAGATAGTGGCCACAAGGATGGAAGAAACAGAGGAATGAATAAGTGATACAGAAGATAAAATTATGGAAAATAATGAAGCTGGAAAGAAGAGGGAAAGAAAAATATTAGATCACAAATGTAGACTTAGGGAACCCAGTGACTCCATAAAGCCCAATAACATTCATATCGTAAGAGTCCCAGAAAAAGAAGAGAGAGAAAAGGGGTCAGAAAGTTTATTGGAGGAAATTATAGCTCAAAACTTCCCTAATGTGGGGAAGAATACAGACATCCATATCCAGGAGGCACAGAGAACTCCCATCAAAATCAACAAAAGCAGGCCAACACCAAGACATATTGTAGTTATGTCCAGCCTCCTGGATTTGCAAAATATAGAGATAAAGAAAAAAATCCTAAAAGCCAGCAAAACAAAGAAATTCCTGAATTCACAAGGGAAGACAAATAAGGTTAGCAACAGATCTATCCACAGAAACTTAGCAGGCCAGAAGAGAGTGGCATGATATATTCAGTGTGCTGTGGAAAAATATGCAGCCAAGAACATTTTACCCAGCAAGGCTGTCATTCAGAATAGATGGAGAAATAAAGTTTCCCAGACAAATGAAAACTAAAGGAGTTTGTGACCACTAAACCAGTCCTACCAGATATATTAAAGGAGACTCTTTGGGAAAGAAAAACCAAAAGTGACCAAGACTAGAAAGGAACAGAGAAAATCTCCAGAAACAATAAAACAAGTGCAAAAATGGCACTAAACTGATATCTATCAATAATTACTTTGAATGTAAATGTAAAACTAAATACCCTGATCAAAAGACATACGGTGTCAGAATGGATTAAAAAAAAAAAAAATAAGACACATCTATATGCTAACTACAAGAGATTCATTTTAGACTTAAAGACACCTGCAGATTGAAAGTGAGTGGATAGAGAACCATTTATCATGCAAATGGACATCAAAAGGAAGCCAGAGTACCCATACTTCTATCAGACAATTTAGATTTTAAACCAAAGACTGTATGTAACAAGAGATGAAGAAGGACACTTTATCATAATGAAGGGATCCATCCAACAAGAATATCTAACAATTGTAAATATTTATGCCTCCAACTTGGGAGCACCCAAATATATGAAACAAAAACAAACATAAACAAACTCATTGATAATAATACAATAATAGTAAGTAACTTTAACACCCCATTTACATCAATGGACAGATCACCTAAGGAGAAAATCAACAAGGAAGCAGTGGCTTTGAATGACACACTGGATCAGATGGACTTAACAGATATATTTAGATCATTCTGTCCTAAAGCAGCATTCTTTCAAGTGCACATGGGACATTCTCCAGAATAGATTACGTAGATTACATACTAGGTCACAAATCAGGGCTCAACAAGTACAAAAAACTGAAATCATACAATGTATATTTGCCAACCACAATGCTATGAAACTTGAAGTCAACCACAACAAAAAATTTGGAAAGACCATAAATACATGGAGGTTAAAGAACATCCTACTAAAGAATGAATGGTTTAACCAGGAAATTAAAGAAGAAATTTAAAAAAATACATGGAAACAAATGAAAATGAAAACAATGCTCCAAAACCTTTGGGATGCAGCAGAAGTGGTCACAAGAGGGAAATATATAGGCCTACAAGAAGCAAGAAAAATTTCAAATATGCAACTGAAACTTACACGTAAAGAAGCTAGAAAAAGAACAACAAATGGAGCCTAAAGTCAGCAAAGGAAGGGAACTAATAAAGATTAGAGCAGAAATAAATGAAATAGAAACAAAAACAAACAAAACCAATAGAACAGATCAATGAAACCAGGAGCTGGTTCTTTGAAAAAATTAATAAAATTGATAAACCCCTAGCCAGACTTATCAAAAAGAAAGGAGAAAGGACCAAAATAAATAAAATCACAAATGAGAGAGGAGAGATCACAACCAAAACCATAGAAATACAAACAATTATTAGAGAATATTATGAAAAATTATATGCCAATAAATTGGACAAACTTGAAGAAATGGATAAATTCCTAGAAACATATAAACTACCAAAACTGAAACAGGAAGAAATAGAAAACTTGAACAGAACTATAAACAGCAAAGAAATGGAATCAGTAATAAAAAATCTCCCAACAAACAAAAGTCCAGGCCAGATGGCTTCCCAGGGAAATTCTACCAAACATTTAAAGAGTTAATACCTATTCTTCTCAAACTGTTCCAAAAAATAGAAATGGAAGGGAAACTCTCAAACTCATTCTATGAGGCCAGCATGACCTTGATTCCAAAACCAGACAAAGACCCCACTAAAAAGGAGAATTATGGATCAATATCCCTGATCAACATGGTTGCAAAAATTCTCAACAAGATACTAGCAAACTGAAACCAAAAGTGCATTAAAAGAATCATTCACCACAATCATGTAGAATTAATTCCTGGGCTGCAAGAGTGGTTCAATATTCACAAATCAATCAAGATGTTCACAACATTAATAAAAGAAAGGATAAGAACCATATGTTCCTCTCAATATATGCAGAAAATGTATTTGACAAAATAAAGCATCTATTCATGATAAAACCCCTCAACACAGTAGGTTTAGAAGGAACATACCTCAACATCATAGAGACCATACACAAAAACACATAGTTAATATCATCCATGATGGGGAAAAACTGAAAGCTTTTCCTCTATGGTCAGGAACAAAACAGGGATGTTCACTCTCACCATCATTATTTAACATAGTACTAGAAGTCCTAGACTCAGCAATCAGACAACTAAAAGTAATAAAATGTATCCAAATCAAGAAAGAAGAAGTCAAACTTTCATTATTTGCAGATGACAAGATATTCTATGTAGGAACCCTGAAAGACTCCACCAAAAAATTGGTAGAACTGATACATGAGTTCAGTAAAGTTGCAGAATATAAAATCAATGTACAGAAATCTGTTGCATTTCTATACACCAATAGTGAAGCAGCAGAAAAAGAAATCAAGTAATCTATCTCATTTACAATTGCACCAAAAACTCTAAGATACCTAGGCATAAATCTAACTAAATAGGTAAAAGATCTGGACTCTGAAATCTATAAAAGACTTATGAAAGAAATTGAAGATGACATAAAGAAATGAAAAAACATTCCATGATCATAGATGGGAAGAACAAAGCTTGTTAAAAGGTCTATTCTACCCAAAGCAATCCCTATCAAAATACCACCAGCATTTTCAAAGAGCTAGAACAAACAATCCTAAAATTTGTATGGAACCACAAAAGACCCAAAATAGCCAAAGCAGTCTTGAAAAAGATAAACCTGGAGGCATCAGGATTCCAGACTTCAAGTTATATGACAAAGCTGTAGTGATCAAAACAATATGGTACTGGCACAAAAACAGACACTTAGATAAGTGGAACAGAATAGAAAACTCAGAAATGAACCCAGAACTTTATGGTCAATTAATCTTCAACAAAGCAGTGAAGAATACACAATGGAAAAAAAATAGTCTCTTCAACAAATGGTGTTGGGAAAACTGGACAGCAACATGCAAAATGGACTGAAGACCTAAATGTGAGACATGAAACCATAAAAATCCTAGAGGAGAACACAAGCAGTAACCTCTTTGACATCAGCCATAGCAAATTCTTACTTGATATGTCTCCTGAGGCAAGGGAAACAAAAGCAAATATTAACTATTGTGACATCATCAGGATAAAAAGCTTCTGCACAGCAAAGGAAACAATCAACAAAACTAAAAGGCAACCTGTGGAATGGGAGAAAATATTTGCAAATGACATATCTGATAAAGGGTTAGTTTACAAAATATATAAAGAACTTGTAAAACTCAACACCCAAAATTCAACCCATTTAAGAAACGGTCAGAAGACACAAATAGACATTTTTCCAAAGAAGACATCCAAAGGCTAACAGACACATGAAAAGGTGCCCAACATCACTCATCATCAGGGAAATGGAAATCAAAACCACTATGAGATATCACCATACACCTGTCAGAATGGCTAAAATGAATAACTTAGGAAACAACAGATGATAGCGAGGATACAGAGAAAGAAGAAGCCTCTAACACTGTTGGTGGGGATGCAAACTGGTGCAGCCACTGTAGAAAACTGTATGGAGATTCCTCAGAAAGTTAAAAATAGAACTACCCTATGTTCCCACTATTTTACTACTAGATATTTACCCAAAGCATACCAAAATTTTGATCCTAAGGGTACATGCACCCCAATGTTTATAGCAGCATTATCAACAATAGCCAAATTATGGAAGGAACCCAAATGTCCATCAACTGATGGATGGATAAAGAAGTGGTATATATATACATTGGAACATTACTTGGCCATCAAAAAGAATGAAATCTTGCCATTTACAATGACATGGATAGAGCCAGAGTGTATTATGGTAAGCAAACTAAGCCAGAAAAAGACCATAAAACAGGCTCTTAACCATAGAGAACAAACTGAGGGTTTCTGGAAGGGAGGTGGGCAGCTGGATAGATTAAATGGGTGATAGGTATTAAAGAGGGCACTTGTGATGAGCACGTGATGTTTTATGTAAGTGATGAATCACTAAATTCTACTTTTAAAACTAATATTACACTATATGTTAAATACCTAGAATTTAAATAAAACTTGAAACTACAAAAAATAAATAAAACTAGAGTTTCCTCATGGGACCATTAAAAGGAATAATTAAAGAAATCCATGTAACATACTAAATGCAGAGCTGGATATATGTTAAGCACATAACATTTGTTCATTGTGCTTACTTTTATTGTAGTATTCTGTAAGACAAATTCTTTATTTAGGTCTATCCCTGATATATAGATAGAATTTTGTATTCAATTACTAGTTAGAATCCTCCAAAATTGCTAGGTATATATCCCACCTTTTTGTAAACTCATGGTGAGGCAGTAACCACTCCACACCTGGTTTTTTGATGTTGACCTCTATGCACAATATAAAACATCACTAATTTGGTTATAGTTTCACCTCTCAATTTGTAATAAAGAAGTGATTGGGAGATATTTTAGCCAGAATTTATTAAAGGAAATATATCTATCTTGTTCCAGAATTGGTCCAGTTCCTTTTTCTGTATTAATTGATCTCTTATTTTGACCCAGAAAATTTACGAAGTCGTATTATTTCACTGTTAAGGGTCAACTCCTTGATTCTTTTAACATCAGTTGCAGAAATTCATGATTTTTCATCAATGGTATTTCTTGGCAATAACTACCTCATAGACTTCTACAATGTTGAAATATAAGAATGAATTGAATTTCGGGGCGCCTGGGTGGCTCAGTCGTTGGGCATCTGCCTTCCACTCAGGTCATGATCCCAGAGTCCTGGGATCGAGTCCCGCGTCGGGCTCCCTGCTCAGCGGGGAGCCTGCTTCTCCCTCTCCCACTCCCCCTGCTTGTGTTCCCTCTCTCACTGTGTCTCTCTCTGTCAAATAAATAAAATCTTTAAAAAAAAAAAAAAAGAATGAATTGAATTTCTTTTAATTCATTGCTAAATACTGTCTTCAGCTATTTATTATCCCAGAAATGAGTTATCTCTGAGATTTTTCATGTTCGTTCAGCATTCCTCTTATCCTGAAAAGTGGTGAGTTCATTCTCAATTATCATTTCTGGTTAAGGTTTAAAGCAGACCTTAGGAAACCTACATTAACCTTTGGAACTGAGTAAAAACCAAATGGTAAAATTGGTTATTTTTTCATTGATGCTCTTTAGCATTCTGCTATAGATTCAAAATATAACTATTTAAAAATGTAAGACTATGTACCTGAAGTACATTTAAAAAAGAAAGAGGGGCACCTGGGTGGCTCGGTCAGTTGAGCGTCTGCCTTCGGCTTGGGTCGTGATCCCACAGTCCTGGGATCGAGCCCCACATCGAGCCCCACATCGGGCTCCCTGCTCAGCAGGGAGTCTGCTTCTCCCTCTCCCTCTGCCTGACATTCTGCCTACTTGTGCTCTCTCTCTGTCAAGTAAATAAATAAAATCTTCAAAAAAAAATAAAAAGAAAAACATAAGGTACAAAACAATTTTTAAAAAATCTTATTAAAAAATAAGAAAATAAAATTTTAAGGACACAGTAGGAAAATTGATATATTACATATGATGGATATATTATATTGTTAGCATCAACAAAATACAATTGAGATCAATTGACAAAAAAAATGAGAGAGAACCCCCTGAAAAAATAATTTGGTAAAGAATATAAATAAGCATTTTATATTTATAAATAAACATTTTACACAAGAAAAATTATCAATGTCTAATAATAAACATAAAAAACAAAAAAGGTTTAAACTCACTTTTAGTGAAAATATAAAATTAAATAATATTCAAATACTATAATCTGCTTACTAGTTCTATCTATTTATGGAGCTATTTATCCATCTATTTGCCAATGTAAGGGAGCAGGCTAGTAAATATGATGTGACACTGCTCATGGTATTATAAAGTGATAAAAGCATATGAAATCCAAGGTGGAAATGAGAATGAAAAATTCTAAAAATAACATATGCCCTTTAAAACAGAAAATCATCATGTAGGAATTTATAATTACAAAAAAGAATAGAAAACCAAATTATTTATAAGGATATTCATCACAATATGATCTGCAACAACACAAAATAAGAAAAAGTTTCCTCAAATATGAAATTGCATAAATAAATGGCACTCCATACAACTCTTCAAAGTCAAGATGTAGAATATTATTTTGTGACTGGAGAAAACAAGTTTAGAAAGGAAGCCCAAAAGCAGAATGTATGGTAATTATAGTATGTGTCTTTATGCAAGTTATCAAAACTGTTTTACTCAGGGACATAGAATTATGGGTAAAATTTTTTCTGTGTCAACCAGTTTCTTTCCCAATCCATATGAACTAGTTTCATGCTAATGATACCAGATTATGAAAATGAATAAAAATGTACAAAAATGTGTTGGAGGAAGAACATTACCAAGCCTAAACACATTTATTTAGATCTAGTGAATGACAGTAAAAAATCAGAAATGGAATAAAAAGATATGTCATTTGCTTCTTCTAGTGTTCCTGAATTACAAAGTAAATCTGAAGCAAATTTATTTATAATTAGGTTTAATTTTGAGACTTTATGTGGATCTTTATGAAGATTAAGAAGCACAAATTGCATAAAAAACATTTTATATTTATTTAATTATGGCACAGAGGGTAGAAAGAAAAATAACCAGCTGATTATGTACATAGAAAATGTACTTTGTGCAATACTATGGGTTTATTGAGAATTGTGTATAAACAGACCTGTAGTCCCTTTCAGGATTATAAATGCTCATCCATAATTTCTAATGAAGTCTACTGAACTGTACACTAGGGATAATATATCTATTTAAAAATGAATTTCTGAGCTTCAAGGGTTTTTGATCTAAAGAAATTGCAAATTCAAATTCATTATGCATATTTGACCTCTGCCCCACTATCGTAAATGAAAAAGGACATAACAACTACAGTTTCTCCTGTCAAAATAAAACTGTCATTTTGAACACTAATAAGAACTTCATCTATTGATTTAATCTTTAGCTAAGTGTTGTGGATGTCTCCTTTTGGTTTTGGCACTTGACTATAAAGCCTATCCCATATTTTATTGATTAGAGAACGGTAAGTCAATGGTTTTATTCACTATGGCCGACATGAAGACTTAATATATCCACATAACCAGACATATTATGAACAAATAAGTATACTAGCAATCACTTTAGAAATTTGTTGTTAGAATTTCTTAAGATATAAAAAAAATTTCTGTAGAAAACTGTATGTGTATAAGCATCTGAATACAATTTACATTTATTCTTTATATTAATTGTACTAATAAGCCCATGAAAATCCTACTTAGTATAGTGTAATGGCACATGAATCAATATTTGACTTTGCTATACAAATATCTTATTACAGTTTCTTTGAATATAGGAAAAGTGTAAACTAGATGGACACCAAAATAGGGAACTACAAAATACAGACGAAAGAAAGAAAGAAAGAAAAGAAAGAAAGAAAGAAAGAAAGAAAGAAAGAAAGAAAGAAAGAAAGAAAGAAAGAAAGAAAGAAGAAAAAGAAAGAAAGAAAAAGAAAAAAGAAAGGAAGAAAGGAAGAAAAGGAAGAAAGAGAAGAAAGGAAGAAAGAGAGAGAGAAAGAGTTTTCTCAGTAGCAGAGTGAAATGCTTCTGTGGAATGAAAAATTCCAACTTTTCCTATTTTACCTTATGCTTCTTAATATATTGTGCTATTTAATCTTCTATCTGGATCAGTGCTTACAAGTCTATTTTGAAGGTCTCTTTGCCATACTAGATGCTCTCCGATTTAAAGGCATTCTTAGGTCATTAGTTTTATAAGTAACATTTTTTCAGGTCACTAGGTTCTCAGAGTTCCTTTTTTATGATATATTTTACTTGATATTTCTGTGCATGGTCTCTTGATAGACTCCTCTGGGTAAAAGTGAAAGAGAATAAAGGGCAAAATATGTAGGCAGTAACCTAAACAGCAATGCCAGAGTGTATTAAACTCTACTTTATATGAGCAGATAAAGTACATAGGCCAATTTTGTTGTTGTGAGGGGGCATTTTTTAAAGGTGTGCAGATGTACATGCATGTGGGTGTACATGTTTGTGTATGTGTATATTCATTTATTTTAATTCTGATCAGAGTTACAAAGAGGTAAGAATTCCTGAAAAACAGAAATTGAAGGTGTCATTTCTTGCCCTTAACTATTAGATAGGTACCCCAAATTTTGAATATATGAATGAAAAGAAAAACATATTATCCTTCATTGTAACACTTGTTGATATAAAACAGGAATACAGAAAACATTTTTACTCTCTTTTCTGGAGAAGGTGAAATAGATCATTTAAGTCCTTGAGGAAAATACTGTATCTGCAAGTTGCTTAAATCCGTATGTATATTAGAAACTATCATTTGTTTCCCACACTCTTTAACCCCCAGATGTGTAAAAAATAACCAGAATTCTGAGGGAACAAACTCACAATGTGGAAACTTATGAGAATCAGTCTGGGTGTAAAAGAGCTAGGAAAAACCTAAAATAATGAAATTTTAAAAAGTCATTTTGGAAAAGCAAAGAACCAAGTGGTAGAGGCACCTGCACGATGGAGAATGAGTCCAGACACTGTGAGTCAGGAATTGCTAGAGAAGACAATGAGTTCAGAGTTGTCCAGAGATGGGGTCTGGATGAGAACATGTTAAATACAAGTGGGGAAAGTCTAAGGCAATGGTTGAATGAAATTGTAATCAAATGGTGAATATGTGGTTGTGGTGCTTGTGTATATGTTATTAAAGGGCCAGAGACAAACACCCAAAAGTGGATAATAAAAATATCAAGGGAATTTTCTGAATGAAATAAGCCCTTTCATTTTTATCTCTTTTATATGCATAACATAAGCAAAATTTAGCTGATTAATCAGTAGTAGGTAGTATTTAAGTATAACTATCATAATCTCTAATCAATAGAATAAATTTTAATGTTTTTTCAAGGTATTTAAGTGGAGACTAAAACTAACTATTTTGTGTGTTGTTAACTAAGAAAATAACTGGGATATCTTGGTTTCTTCCAATGCTAAAATTCTATTCTTTTAAAAGCAAAGTCACTTTTTAGGAATGCCTGATATGTAGTGAGATGGACCTCATTTTGTTGAAATTGAGAAACCTAAACAGTATATCTGCCTGAACCAAAAATTGAGCCCCCTGTCCTAAGTTGGAGTTTCTCTAAGCAAAGGTAGAGGACTTCCTTTTTTTTTTTTTTTTTTAAGATTTTATTTATTTATTTATTTATTTATTTGAGAGAGAGAGAGAGTGCAAAGGAGTTGGGGGAGGGAGAGAGGAGAATGGAGAGGGAGAGAGAATCTCAAGCCAACTCCACACTGAGCTCAGAGTCCTGAGTGGGCCTCAGGTTCACAGTCCTGAGATCACGACCTGAGCCAAAACCAAGTCAGATGCTTCACCCATTGATCCACCCAGACATCCCAAAGGTAGAAGACTTCAAAATGAAGGAGTTCTGACTGCTCTAACACATGGAGGCATATTTACATTAGCTGTTTTTTGTTCAGTTTTTAAAAAAATATTTTACATACATTCCCTCCAGAGTAGCACATACAATCAGGGGCCTGCACGTATGACTTTCTTACTGTCCATTCTCTTACACAATGATGGTTTTCTTCTGCAATATTTGAAACTCCTTTCATAAGAGATGCTAAGGAGTTAATACCCCAAGTTCAGCTCACAACCAGTAACAGATAGGAATCAATGAATAAATATATCCAGTTTCCCTCTTGTGGGGTGGGAAAACTCTAAACAGGTCTTATATGGCCTCCAAGAGGTCCACTGATTTGGCCCCAATTCCCCAAAGTACAAACAACTTGCATATAAATGTATCCTTTGTTGATTTTTTTTCTCTCCATATCTCACTTTTCTTCCTTTTTCAGTGTTTACTTGAACTTCCTCACACAAAAATCAAACCTAAGACAATCTCCATTTTTCCACAAAGATTTTTGTGATAGCTTATAAGAATACAAATGATCTAATAAAATAAGGAATGGAATTAAAGTTCCTAAGGTTAAAAATTATAACTAAACTTGAAAATTTCAAAGCAGATATTAAAGTCATCCATTATAGAGAGGAAAAAAATAATGCTATAATTTTTACCAATATATTATCAAAATTACAATAATATATTTATTGAAAATCTGTACCTTAAGAATTGCCCCAAAATAATTTTCTGAATATCATTATTGGATATAATTCATTTAAATGTTGGAAACGTAGATAAAATATTTTAGAATTGTTAATGTCAATTTGGTTTTTTTTTCCGGGTAAGACTAACCTGCCTCTTTGCGAAAACAAAACTATGTAATCAATATTTAAAGGGCTTTGTCTTTATATATTATGGAAAATGGGACATAATTCAGATAATCAGAAAACAGTTGCTCATAGTTAAAATATTAGTTATGTGAAGGGATATAAGTATATTTGTATCTTCTTTTGTATATGTGTGAGGAAATTATTCATGTAGTCTCTGATTCTCAAAATAGTGTTAAAAGTCAGTATTGTCAATAAGATAGAGTAAATGCACTTATTCCTGTTCTTCCCATCAAGTATAGGTAATTATATAAAACAAACATAAGAATACTCTGAAATGTGGAGAGAAGAAGGCAGACTGTCCAGGGACATTTGGACCAAGGAATAGCATGGCAGTTTATTCCCTGGATTTCCTTTTCATCTCATGTATCATTAATTTGGCGGTATTAAAGCTTGCAACCCCAAAACACCAGCAAAAACAAGAAAGCCCCAATAAAAACTTTTTCTCTTGCTGAAGAACCAGGAAAGACAGCCTAGCAAGACAGAAAACATTTAGGTAATAATTGACCTACTCTTGACCAAACATCATAGAATAAACTGTGGACCCACCATAACCTTTGCAAACGAAGTTTGAATAGGGGCCAGGACTTCCACCCTCAGCTATAATGAGACACCCCTGAGTTGTATTGAGGCCAGAAGGCTGAATGAAGAACTGGGACTTTCATTACCACTGGATGATAATGAGAACTTCTGCCTCTCTCTCATCCCCCTGGTGTCCATTGGAGACCATGTGGGGAACATAGACTTGTACCCTCACCCAGATGTAATGAGGATCCCT
The DNA here is from genome assembly GCF_004348235.1 of Phoca vitulina. Lineage (NCBI taxonomy): Eukaryota > Metazoa > Chordata > Mammalia > Carnivora > Phocidae > Phoca > Phoca vitulina. The sequence continues at coordinate 64,350,937 of NW_022589712.1, read as the reverse complement.
TCCCCTACAGTCTGCTAGATTGGTGTCAGAGGTGGCCTACTAAAGAGTCAGATCTTTCCCCACGGCCCAGAGGTAATGAGCAATGTCTCCAACTGTGGGAGAAGAGGGGCATGTGAAGTGGTAATGAGGCCCCTCTGACCTACCAGGCAGGGTGGCATCTATGAAAGCCTAGTGAGGAGCCTGACCAATGGTAAGGAAATGGCTCCTAACTTGCACGGTATGGATGGAGGATGAGTAGAATGTGGACTTTCACCTCATTTAGCAGTAATGATATGATATTTCCCTTTCCCTGATGGCACAGTGTCAGAAGAGTCCTCCCAAAGCAGATAATTTAAATAAGATTCAAAGTTTCATAACATATTATCCTAAATGTTCAGGAAATTTTCTTTTTTATTTCTTTTTTTTTTTTTTTGAGGTTAGAAAAAGTTATTTTTTTTGTTTGTTTTAAGTTTTTGTTTTAATCCAGTTAAACATACAGTGTTATATTAGTTTCAGGTGTACAATATACTGATTCAACAATTCCATACATTACCCTGTGCTCAACAGGACAAGTGCAATCCTTAATCCCCTTCACCAATTTAACCCATTCCCCCCACCCACCTCCCCTCTAGTAACCATCAGTTTGTTCTCTATAATTAGGAGTCTGTATCTTGATCTCTCTCTCTTTCTCTCTCTCACTCTCTCTTCCTCCCTCCCTTGTTCCTTCCCTCCCTCTCTTCCCCTTTGCTTATTTGTTTTGTTTCTTAGATTCCACATATGAGTAAAATCATATATTTGTCTTTCTCTGAGTGACTTATTTTGCTTAGCATTATACTCTCTAGCTCTATCCATGTCATTACACATGGAAAGATTTAATTCTTTTTTTATAGCTGAATAATATTCAACTGTGTATATATATACCACTTCTTTATCCATTCATCAGTTGATGGACAGTTAGGCTGCTTCCATAATTTGGCTATTGTAAATAACGCTGCCATCAAAAGAGAGTACATTCTTTTGAATTAGTGTTTTTGTATTTTGGGGTAAATACCTAGTAGTGCCATTACTGGATTGTAGGGTAGTTCTATTTTTAACCTTTTGAGGAACCTCCATAGTGTTTTCCATAGTGACTACACAAGTTTGCATTCCCACCACAGTGCACCAGGGTTCCTTTTTCTCCACATCCTCAAAACACTTATTTTTTCTTATGTTGAGCCACAGATTAGAGCCATTCTGACAGGTGTGAAGTGGTACTTCCTTGTGGTTTAGATTTGCATTTTCCTGGTGTTTAGTGATGATGAGCATTTTTTCATGTGTCTCTTGGCCTCATGTCTTTGGAGAAATGTCTGTTCATGTCTTCTGCCGTTTTTTAATTAGATCATTTGTGGGTTTTTTGGTATTGAGTTTTGTAAGTTCTTTATATATTTTAGAAACTAACCTTTTATCAGATATGTCATTAGCAAATATCTTCTCCCATTCCAAAGGTGCCCTTCTAGTTTTATTGATTGTTTCCTTTGCTGTGCAGAGGCTTTTTATTTTGGTATAGTCACGATAGTTTATTTTTGCTTTTCTTTCCCTTGCCTCCAGAGGCCTAGCTAGACAAAAGTTGCTATGGCTGATACATTAAA
>NW_022589712.1:64226792-64349230 GCF_004348235.1 Phoca vitulina | reverse complement strand
AAAAAAAAAAAAAAAAAAAAAAAAAAAAAAAAAAAAAAAAAAAAGCACTGCCTGTGTTCTTTTCTGGGGTTTTTATGGTTTCAAGTCTCACATTGATGGCCTTAATCCATTTTGTCCTTAATCCATTTACTTTTGTATATGGTGTAAGAAAGTGGTCTAGTTCCTTTCTTTTCCATTTTGCTGTTCACTTTTCCCAACACCATTTCTTGGTGACTGTCTTTTTTTCCATTGGATATTCTTTACTGCTTGGTTGAAGATTAATTGACCATATAGTTCTGGGTTCATTTCTGGGCTTTCTGTTCTGTTCCATTGATTTATGAGTCTGTTTTTGTGTCAGTACCATACTGTTTTTATTTTTTTTATTGTTGTTATTTTATTTTATTTTATTATGTTATGTTAATCACCATATATTACATCACTAGTTTTTGATGTAGTGTTCCATGATTCATTGTTTGTGTATAACACCCAGTGCTCCATTCAATACGTGTCCTCTTTAATACCCACCACCAGGCTAAACCATCCCCCCATCCCCTCCCCTCTAGTACCCTCAGTTTGTTTCTCAGAGTCCATAGTCTCTCGTGGTTTGTCTCCCCCTATGATTTCCCCTCCTTCGTTTTTCCCTTCCTACTATCTTCTTTTTTTTTAATTTTTTTTATTGTTATGTTAATCCCCATACATTACATCATTAGTTTTAGATATAGTGTTCCATGATTCATTGTTTGTGCATAACACCCAGTGCTCCATGCAGAACGTGCCCTCCTCAATACCCATCACCAGGCTAACCCATCCTCCCACCCCCCTCCCCTCTAGAACCCTCAGTTTGTTTTTCAGAGTCCATCGTCTCTCATGGTTCGTCTACCCCTCCGATTTCCCCCCCTTCATTCTTCCCCTCCTGCTACATTCTTTTTTTTTTTTTTTTTTTTTAACATATAATGTATTATTTGTTTCAGAGGTAGAGGTCTTTGATTCAACAGTCTTACACAATTCACAGCGCTCACCATAGCACATACCCTCCCCAATGTCTATACCCCAGCCCCCCCCTCCCTCCCACCCCCCACCACTCCAGCAACCCTCAGTTTGTTTCCTGAGATTAAGAATTCTTCCTTTCAGTGAGATCATATGATACATGTCTTTCTCTGATTGACTTATTTCTCTCAGCATAATACTCTCCAGTTCCATCCACGTCATTGCAAATGGCAAGATTTCATTCCCTTTGATGGCTGCATAATATTCCATTGTGTGTGTGTGTGTGTGTGTGTGTGTGTGTGTGTGTGTGTGTGTGTATACCACGCCTTCTTTATCCATATTGTTTGGATCACTACAGCTTTGTCATATAACTTGAAGTCTGGAGTCCTGATGCCTCCAGCTTTGTTTTCTTTTTCAAGATTGCTTTGGCTATTCAGGATCTTTTATGGTTCCATACAAATTTTAGGATTGTTTATTCTAGCTCTGTGAACAATGCTGTTGGTATTTTGTTAGAGATCGCATTAAGTGTGTAGATTGCTTTGGGTAGTATAGACATTTTAACAAGCTTTGTTCTTCTGGTTCATGAGCATGGAATGTCTTTCCATTTCTTTGTGTTGTCTTCAATTTTTTCATCAGTATTTTATAGTTTTTAGAGTACGGCTCTTTCAACTCTTTGTTTAGGTTTATTTCTAGGTATCTTATTTTTTTGGTGTGAGTAAGATTATTTTCTTAATTTCTTAATTTATCTTTCTGCTGCTTCATTATTGGTGCACCAGATTTCTGTACATCGATTTTGTAACCTGTGACTTTACTGAATCTGTTTATCAGTTCTAGCAGTTTTTTTGGTGGACTCTTGTTTTTTGTTTTTAGTTTTGTATAAGTATAGTATTATGTCATCTGAAATAGTGAAAGTTTTACTTCTTCCTTACTGATTTGGATGACTTTTAATTCTTTTTGTGTCTGACTGCTGTGACTAGGACTTCTAGTACTATGTTGAATAAAAGTGGTGAATGTGGACATCTTTATCTTGTTCCTGACCTTACAGGAAAAGCTCTCATTTTTTCCCCATTAAGGATGATGTTAGCTGTGATGTTTTTTATATATGGCCTTTATTATGTTGGGGTATGTTCCCTCTAAAACTACTTTGTTAAGGGTTTTTACCATGAATGGATGTTGTACTTTGTCAGATGATTTTTTTGCATCTATTTAAATAATCATATGTTTTTTATCCTTTCTCTTATTGATGTGATATACACTTCGATTGATTTGTGGATATTGAAGCACTCTTGCATCCCAGGAAAAAAATCCCACTTGATTGTGCTGAGTGATTTTTTGAATATATTGTTAGATTCAGTTTTCTAGTATTTTGTTGGGGATTTTTGCATCTATGTTCATCAGGAATATTGGCCTGTAGTTCTCTTTTTTAGTAGAATCTTTATCTGGTTTTGGTATCAGGATAATGCTGGCCTCGTAGAATGAGTTGGGAAGTTTTCCTTCCATTTCTATTTTTTTGGAACAGTTTGAAAGGAATAAGTATTAACTCTTCTTTAAATGTTCGGTAGAATTCCCCTGGGAAGCCATCTGGTCCTTGACTTTTGTTTGTTGGGAGTTTTTTTGTTTGTTTTTGTTTGTTTGTTTTTATTGCTGATTCAGTTTATCTCCTGGTTATCAGTCTGTTCAAATTTTGTATTTCTTCCTGTTTCAGTTCTGGTGGTTTATACATGTTTCTAGGAATTTATCAATTTCTTCTAGGTTGTCCAATTTGTTGGCATATAGTTTTTCATATTATCTTATGATTATTTGTATTTCTATGGTGTTTATTGTTATTTCTTCTCTCCTATTTGTGATTTTATTTGAGTCCTTTCTCTTTTTTTCTTGGTAAGTCTGGCTAGAGATTTATCAGTTTTATTGGTATTTTCAAAGAACTAGCTCCTGCTTTCATTGATCTGTTCTATTGGTTTTGTTTGTTTGCTTGTTTTAGTTTCTATATCATTTATTTCTGCTCTAATCTTTATTATTTCCTTCCTTCTGCTGGTTTTAGGCTTTTCTTATTTCTCTCTTTCTAGCTCCATTAGGTGTAAGGTTAGGTTGTTTATTTGATATTTTTCTTGCTTCTCTAGGTAGGTCTGTATTGCCATAAACTTCTTTCTTAAAACTTCTTTTTCTGTATCCCAGAAGTTTTAGACCATTGTGTTTTCATTTGCATTTGTGTCCATGTATTTTTTATTTCTTCTTTTATTTCCTGGTTGACCCATTCATTGTTAGTAGCATGTTATTTAACCTCCATGTATCTGAGGTCTTTCCAGATTTTTTCTGTGGTTGACTTGCAGTTTCATAGAGTTATTGTCAGAAAAGATGCATGGTATGACTTTGATCTTCTTGAATTTGTTGAGGCTTGTTTTGTGACCTAATATGTGATCTGTTCTGGGGAATGTTCCAGGTACACTTGAGAAGAATGTGTATTCTGCTGTTTTAGGATGGAATATTCTGAATATATCTGTTAAATTCATCTGTTCCAGTTTGTCATTCAAAGCCATTGTTTCCTTGTTGATTTTCTGTTTAGATGATTTGTCTACTGATACAAATGAGGTATTAAAGTCCCCTGCTATTATTGTATTATTATCTATTAGTTCCTTTGTTTTTGTTATTAACTGTTTTATGTATTTGGGTGGTCCTATGTTGGACGCATAAATATATACAGTTGTTATATCTTCTTGTTGGATTGTCCCCTTTATTATTATATAGTGTCCTTTTTTGTCTTTTGTTACAATCTTTGTTTTAAAGTCTATTTTTTCTGACACAATTATTGATACTCTGGCTCTCTTTTTTTAAAAATTTTTTATTGTTACGTTAATCACCATACATTACATCATTAGTTTTTGATGTAGTCCATGATTCATTGTTTGTGCATAACACCCAGTTCTCCATGCAGAACATGCCCTCTTTAATACCCATCACCAGGCTAACCCATCCTCCCACCCCCCTCCCCTCTAGAACCCTCAGTTTGTTTTTCAGTCCATCGTCTCTCATGGTTCGTCTCCCCCTCCGATTCCCCTGCTTCATTCTTCCCCTCCTGCTATCTTCCTCTTTTTTTTTTTTCTTAACATATATTGCATTATTTGTTTCAGAGGTACAGATCTGTGATTCAACAGTCTTGCACAATTCACAGCGCTCACCATAGCACATACCCTCCCCAATGTCTATCACCCAGCCACCCCATCTCTCCCACCCCCCCCCACTTCAGCAACCCTCAGTTTGTTTCCTGAGATTAAGAATTCCTAATATCAGTGAGGTCATATGATACATGTCTTTCTCTGATTGACTTATTTCGCTCAGCATTAACACCCTCCAGTTCCATCTACGTTGTTGCAAATGGCAAGATCTCATTCCTTTTGATGGCTGCATAATATTCCATTGTATATATATATATATATACCGCATCTTCTTTATCCATTCATCTGTCGATGGACATCTTGGCTCTATCTACAGTTTGGCTATTGTGGACATTGCTGCTATAAACATCAGGGTGCACATACCCCTTCAGATCCCTACATTTGTATCTTTGGGGTAAACACCCAGTAGTGCAATTGCTGGATCGTATGGTAGCTCTATTTTCAACTTTTTGAGGAACCTCCATACTGTTTTCCAGAGTGGTTGCATCAGCTTGCATTCCCACCAACAGTGTAGGAGGGTTTCTCTTTCTCCGCATCCCTGCCAACATCTGGCGTTTCCTGACTTGTTAATTTTAGCCATTCTGACTGGTGTGAGGTGGTATCTCATTGAGGTTTTGATTTGGATTTCCCTGATGCCGAGCGACGTTGAGCATGTTTTCATGTGTCTGTTGGCCATTTGGATGTCTTCTTTGGAAAAATATCTGTTCATGTCTTCTACCCATTTCTTGATTGGATTACTTGCTCTTTGGGTGTTGAGTTTGATAAGTTCTTTATAGATTTTGGATACTAGCCCTTTATCGGATATGTCATTTGCATATATCTTCTCCCATTCTGTTGGTTGTCTTTTGGTTTTGTTGACTGTTTCTTTTGCTGTGCAAAAGCTTTTTATCTTGATGAAGTCCCAATAGTTCATTTTTGCCCTTGCTTCCCTTGCCTTTGGCGATGTTTCTGGGAAGAAGTTGCTGCGGCTGAGGTCGAAGAGGTTGCTGCCTGTGTTCTCCTCTAGGATTTTGATGGACTCCTGTCTCAATTTAGGTTTTTCAACCATTTTTAGTCTATTTTTGTGTGTGGTGTAAGGAAATGGTCCAGTTTCATTCTTCTGCATGTGGCTGTCCAATTTTCCCAACACCATTTGTGGAAGAGACTGTCTTTTTTCCATTGGACATTCTTTCCTGCTTTGTCGAAGATTAGTTGACCATAGAGTTGAGAGTCCATTTCTGGGCTCTCTATTCGGTTCCATTGATCTATGTGTCTGTTTTTGTGCCAGTACCATACTGTCTTGATGATGACAGCTTTGTAATAGAGCTTGAAGTCCGGAATTGTGATGCCACCAGCTTTGCTTTTCTTTTTCAACATTCCTCTGGCTATTTGGGGTCTTTTCTGGTTCCATACAAATTTTAGGATTATTTGTTCCATTTCTTTGAAAAAAGTGGATGGTATTTTGATGGGGATTGCATCAAATGTGTAGATTGCTCTAGGTAGCATTGACATCTTCACAATATTTGTTCTTCCAATCAATGAGCATGGAACGTTATTCCATTTCTTTGTGTCTTCCTCAGTTTCTTTTGTGAGTATTTTATAGTTTTCTGAGTACAGATCCTTTGCCTCTTTGGTTAAATTTATTCCTAGGTATCTTATGGTTTTGGGTGCAATTGTAAATGGGATCGACTCCTTAATTTCTCTTTCTTCTGTCTTGTTCTTGGTGTATAGGAATGCCACTGATTTTTGTGCATTGATTTTATATCCTGCCACTTTACTGAATTCCTGTAGCAGTTTTGGGGTGGAGTCTTTTGGGTTTTCCACATAAAGTATCATATCATCTGCAAAGAGTGAGAGTTTGACTTCTTCTTTGCCGATTCAGATGACTTTTATTTCTTTTGTTGTCTGATTGCTGTGGCTAGGACTTCTAATACTATGTTGAATAGCAGTGGTGATAGTGGACATCCCTGCTGCATTCCTGACCTTAGGGGGAAAGCTCTCAGTTTTTCCCCATTGAGAATGATATTTGCTGTGGGTTTTTCATAGATGGCTTTTATGATATTGAGGTATGTACCCTCTATCCCTATACTCTGAAGCATTTTGATCGAGAAAGGGTGCTGTACTTTGTCAAATGCTTTCTCTGCATCTATTGAGAGGATCATATGATTCTTGTTCTTTCTTTTGTTAATGTATTGTATCACGTTGATTGATTTGTGGATGTTGAACCAACCTCACTTGGTTGTGGTGAATAATCCTTTTAATGTACTGGTGGATCCTATTGGCTAGTATTTTGGTGAGAATTTTTGCATCCATGTTCATCAAGGATATTGGTCTGTAATTCTCCTCTTTGATGGGGTCTTTGTCTGGTTTGGCGATCAAGTTAATGGTGGCCTCATAAAACGAGCTTGGAAGTTTTCCTTCCATTTCTATTTTTTGGAACAGTTTCAGAAGAATAGGTATTAATTCTTCTTTAAATGTTTGGTAGAAATCCCCTGGGAAGCCATCTGGCCCTGGACTTTTGTTTGTTGGGAGATTTTTGATGACTGTTTCAATTTCCTTAGTGGTTATAGGTCTGTTCAGGTTTTCTGTTTCTTCCTGGTTCAGTTTTGGTAGTTGATACATCTCTAGGAATGCATCCATTTCTTCCAGGTTATCTAATTTGCTGGCATAGAGTTGCTCATAATATGTTCTTATAATTGTTTGTATTTCTTTGGTGTTGGTTGTGATCTCTCCTCTTTCATTCATGATTTTGTTGATTTGGGTCATTTCTCATTTCTTTTTGATAAGTCTGGCCAGGGGTTTATCAATCTTGTTAATTCTTTCAAAGAACCAGCTCCTAGTTTCATTGATTTGCTCTACTGTTCTTTTGGTTTCTATTTCATTGATTTCTGCTCTGATCTTTATTATTTCTCTTCTCCTGCTGGGTTTAAGCTTTATTTGCTGTTTCTTCTCTAGCTCCTTTAGGAGTAAGTTTAGGTTGTGTATTTGAGACCTTTCTTGTTCCTTGAGAAACGCTTGTATTTCTATATACTTTCCTCTTAGGACTGCCTTTGCTGCATCCCAAAGATTCTGAACAGTTGTGTTTTCATTTTCATTGGTTTCCATGAATTTTTTAAATTCTCTTTAATTTCCTGGTTGACCCATTCATTCTTTAGTAGGATGCTCTTTAGCCTCCATGTATTTGAGTTCTTTCCGACTTTCCTCTTGTGATTGAGTTCTAGTTTCAAAACATTGTGGTCTGAAAATATGCAGGGAATAATCCCAGTCTCTTGGTACCAGTTGAGACCTGACTTGTGACCTAGGAAGTGATCTATTCTGGAGAATGTTCCATGGGCACTAGAGAAGAATGTGTATTCTGTTGCTGTGGGATGGAATGTTCTGAATATATCTGTGAAGTCCATTTGGTCCAGTGTGTCATTTAAAGTCTTTATTTCCTTGTTGATCTTTTGCTTAGATGATCTGTCCATTTCAGTGAGGGGGGTGTTAAAGTCCCCCACTATTATTTTATTGTTGTCAATATGTTTCTTTGCCTTTGTTATTAATTGCCTTATATAATTGGCTGCTCCCATGTTAGAGGCATAGATATTTATAATTGTTATTGTAAATCTTCTATTATAGATCTTCTTGTTGGATAGACCATTTATGTATGATACAGTGTCCTTCCTCATCTCTTCTTACAGTCTTTGGTTTAAAATCTAATTTGTCTGATATAAGGATTGCCACTTCAGCTTTCTTTTGATGTCCATTAGCATGGTAAATATTTTCCAACCCCTCACTTTCAATCTGGGGGTGTCTTTGGGTCTAAAATGAGTCTCTTGCAGACAGCATATCGATGGGTCTTGTTTTTTAATCCATTCTGATAGCCTGTGTCTTTTGATTGGGGCATTTAGCCCATTTTCATTCAGGGTAACTATTGAAAGATATGAATTTAGTGCCATTGTATTGCCTGTAAGGTGACTGTTACTGTATATTGTCTGTGTTCCTTTCTGGTCTATGTTGCTTTTAGGCTCTCTCTTTGCTTAGAGGACCCCTTTCAATATTTCTTGCAGGGCTGGTTTCGTGTTTGCAAATTCCTTTAGTTTTTGTTTGTCCTGGAAGCTTTTTATCTCTCCTTCTATTTTCAATGAAGCTTAGCTGGATATAGTATTCTTGGCTGCATATTTTTCTCATTTAGTGCTCTGAATATATCATGCCAGTCCTTTCTGGCTTGCCAGGTTTCTAATGTTTCCACCATTGTAGGTTACATATCTCTTGTCCTGAGCTGCTTTCAGGATTTTCTCTTTGTCTCTGAGACTCGTAAGTTTTACTATTAGATGTCGGGGTGTTGACCTATTTTTATTGATTTTGAGAGGGGTTCTCTGTGCCTCCTGGATTTTGATGCCTGTTTCCTTCCCCAAATTAGGGAAGTTCTCTGCTATAATTTGCTCCAATGTACCTTCTGCCCCCCTCTCTCTTTCTTCTTCTTCTGGGATCCCAATTATTCTAATGTTGTTTCATCTTATGGTATTGCTTATCTCTTGAATTCTGCCCTCGTGATCCAGTGGTTGTTTATCTCTCTTTTTCTCAGCTTCTTTATTTTCCATCATTTGGTCTTCTATCTCACTGATTCTTTCTTCTGCCTCATTTATCCTAGCAGTTAGCGCCCCCATTTTTGATTCCACTTCATTAATAGCCTTTTTGATTTCGACTTGGTTAGATTTTAGTTCTTTTATTTCTCCAGAAAGGGTTTCTCTAATAACTTCCATGCTTTTTTCAAGCCCAGGTAGTATCTTTAAAATCATGATTCTGAACTCTAGGTCTGACATCGTACTAATGTCCATATTGAGTAGGTCCTTAGCAGTCGGTACTACCTCTTGTTCTTTTTGTTGAGGTGATTTTTTCCATCTTGTCATTTTGTGCAGAGGAGAATAGATTAATGAGAGAACAAAATGCTAGTAGGGTAACAACATCCCCAGAAAATATACTCTAAACAAATCAGAAAAGACCTGAAACCAGAGGATAAGAAAGGGAAAGAAAGAATAAAGAAAAAGAAAAAAAAGAAAAGAAAAAGAAAAAGATAAAAACAAACAAACACAGAACAAAACAAAAAAAAAAAACAAAATATGATCAAATATGATCAGGCTGGTGCATAGATGAGTGCCACACACTAGATTTTGGGTGTATTTTGGTCTGTTAGAAGAAAGTGCCTCCCAAAATTTTAAAGAAAGAAAAACTTATATATGTACAAAAATAAGGGTTGATATGATGAAAGGATGGAATATAATTATAAAGATGAAAATTATAAAAAAATTTATAAAAGGAATTGATAAGAAGTTGTTTGAAAAATGAAAGAAGAGGATTAAAAAAAAGAAAAGAAAAAAAAGGGAGAGAATGTGATCACGCAGGAGACTAGAACAAAGCCATACACTAGAGATTTAGGGTATATTTTGCTGTTAGAAGAAACTGTATCTCAAAATTTTAAAGAGAGAACAACTTATATATATATGCCAAAAATAAGGGTAACTACTCTGAAGGGATAGAATATGACTCTACAAATGACAAATAAAAATGTTTTTTTTAAAAAAGGGATTGATAAGATGTTGGTTGAAAGGGGAAAAAGAAAAATTCAAAAAAAAAAAAAAAAGACAGTTAAAAAAAAATTAACTTTGAAAGACTAAAGAATCATGGTAAAAAAGCCATGAATTCTATGTGCAGTATTCCCCTAGCTCTGGAGTTCTGCTGTTCTCATTGATCGGTAAACTTGCTCTTGGATGGCTGTTCTTGCTGAACTTCTGGGGAAGGGGCCTGTTGCCGTGGTTCCCAAATGTCTTTGCCAGAGGCAGAATTGCCCCACCCTTTCCTCGTCTGGGCTAAGTAATGTGCTCAGGTTTGTTCTTGAGAGCTTTTGTTCCCTGCAAGCTTTCCGTACAGCTTTGGAGGATGAGAGTGAAAATGGCGGCCTCCCAATCTCTGCCCCTGAGGAGCCGAGAACTCGGGGCCCCACTCCTCAGTGAGACCCCAGAGAAAAGCAGTCAGTCACTCCTGTATCCCTGGTCTCCGGCTGTACTCCATGCTCACCCGGCCTGTGTTCGAGCGTTTCTATCTCTGGCACCCGACTTGGTGTGGAGTCTCCAAACCCAGCAGATCCCTGTGGTGCACTCCCACACCACTCCTCTGGGGGGGAGGAAGGGGAGTCTCCCCGGATCTGCCACTTGTTGGGTCCCTGCTGGAGGAGCAGTGGCCCAACTGTGCCGCGGATCACGGTTTATGGCAACCCCGAGCTGACAGCCCACGCCTCGCCTCCATCTCTGCAGCCAGCTTCCCTGCTCTGATACCTGGGAGCTCTGCCGCCCTCAGGCTCCCCTGGTCTTTCTGTGACCCTGAGCGTCCTGAGACCACACTGTCCCGCGAGGGTTCCAACCCCTGCTTAGCCACTGGAGCGACATTCCTCAGCGGAGCAGACTTCTAAAAGTTCCGATTTTGTGCTCTGCGGCTCTATCACTTGCCAGAAGCAGCTGCTGGAGGCCCCTTCCCCCGCCGTCTATCGTCCTGAATATCACCTCGGAATCACTTCTCCACACGTCCTACCTTCCAGAAAGTGGTCGCTTTCCTGTTCAGAGAGTTGTTGCTATTCTTTTCTTCAATCTCCTGTTGAGTTCGTAGGTGTTCAGAATGGTTTGATCCCTATCCAGCTGAATTCCTGAGACCAGACGAAATCCCCGTCTCCTACTCCTCCACCATCTTGCTCTGCTCCCGATACTCTGGCTTTCTTTTGACATCCATTTGCATGATAGATGTTTCTCCATCCCCTCACTTTCAATCTGCAGGTGTCTTTAGGTTTAAAATGAGTGTCTTGTAGGCAGCTATAGATGTGTCTTGTTTTTTGTCATTGTTGTTGTTGTTTGTTTATTTTTTTTTTATCCAGTCTGTCATCCATGTCATTTGATTGGAGCATTTAGTCCATTTATATTCAAAATAATTATTGACAGATATGTATTTATTGTCATTTTATTATTTGTTTTGTGGTTGTTTCTGAATATTTTCTCTGATCCTTTCTTGTTTATATCTCTTTCATGTTTTGTTGATTTTTTTAGTAATATATTTGGGTTTCTTTGTCTTTATTCTTTGCATATTAATTAGTGGTTTTTGATTTGTGGTTACCATTAGGTTTGTATGTAACCTCTTCTGCATGTAGCAGTCTGTATTAAGTTAATGTTTAAGTGTGAATCCATTCTTTACTACTGTGCTTCACACATTTTATGTATAAGTTGTCATATTTTTCATCCTTTTATTTTATGGTTTCCTTGACTGATTTTTTACAGAAATATTCATTTTTACTGCTTTTGTGTTTCCATCCTTTATACTGTCACTTTTGGTCTCTCCTTTCCACTAATAGAGTCCCTGTTAATATTTCTTGCAGGCCTGGTTTAGTGTTCATGAACTCCTTTAGTTTTTGTTTGTCTGGGAACCTTTTTCTCTCCTTCTCTTCTGAATGATACCTTCTTGGATAGAGTATTCTTGGCTGCAGATTTTTCCCATTTAGCACTTTGAATATATCATTGTCATTTTCTTCTGGTTTGGAAAGTTTCTGCTGAAAAAATTCCCTAATAGCTTTATGGGATTTCCTGCCTATGTTACTATATTCTTTTGTCTTACAGATTTTATTGTTGTTGGTGTTTTTTTTTTTTTTTTATCACTATATTTTGTCAATTTAATTATAATATTTCTTGATGTGGATCTACTTTTGTTGGTTTTGTCAAGGATTCTCTGTGCCTGCTGGATCTGGATATTTGTTTCCTTCCCCAAATTAGGGAAGTTTTCAGTTATTATTTGTTCAAATAAATTATCTGCCCCTTGTCTATCTCTTCTTCTTTTGGGACTCCTATAATACGAATGCTACTGTGTTTGGTGGAGTCACTGAGCTCCCTATGTCTTTTTTCATTTGGTATATATATATATTTTTTTCTTTCTGTTTCATTCATCTTGATTACTTTCCATTACTCTGTCTTCTCTGTCACTAATTTGTTCCTCTGCTTCTTCCAGCCTGATGTTTACTCTATCAAGTATATTTCTAATTTTGTTTACTGAGCCCTTTATCTCTGCTATGTTATTTCTTATTTCTGTGTAAAGTGTCTCACTCATGTCTTCCACTATTTTCTTGAGTCCACTGAGTATGATAATTACTTTAAATTCTCCATTAGTCATGTTACTTATCTCTTTCACTTAGATCTCTGGCTGTGGCTTATACTCTTCTTTCATTTGAGACAAATTTATCTGTTTTCTCATTTTGTCTAAGTCTCTGTGCCTATTTCTCTGTGTTAAGAAAGTCAGCTATGTCTCCTGTTCTTGAGGGTAATGGCCTTATGAAGAAGAGGTACTGTAGTGCCCTGCCATGTCATGTCCCCTGTTCCCCAGGGCCTGGTGCTTCTGGGAGTATCTCCAATGTGTGTTGCATGTGCTCTGCTCTTCTGTCCTGGCCAATTTATCCTTCATGCCAGTCATCTGCAGAGGCTCTTTGTTGTGGGCAGTGTCTGGTCCCTGGTCTGATTGTGGCACATTTTATCTGGGTGTGCTCTGGTCTGCTTGTGAAATGAGACCTGTCACCACCACCAGTGGAACTGGGGCTCCGCTAAACTTCCAAGTCAGAAGACATGGTATAAGTAGGGGTATGGACCAGTCTTCTGGGGGATGGGGTCTGCCAAGCTGGAGGCAAAGCAGACTGAGAAGGGTGGTTCCACTGGGGTGCAGGGGATGGGAGCTTGATGTAAGCATGTTAAGTAGTTAATGTTGGTGCTGCACTGGTTCCCGTAGGTGGCCCTGTGCTTGTGCTGAGAGGTGGGGGAGGGAAATTATGCTGGCCAGTTCCTTTATTACTGGAGGGGTCTCTCTGTGAATGTTGCCTCTCTGGGATATACTCCAAGTTAAGCAAATAACCTCCCCACTGTGTGTTCCAAGCTCTCTTCAGATTGCTGTTTCTACACTGTATGTCTGAGGGTTATTTTCCTGTATTCTCTCCAAGAGCAGTGCACTGCCCTCCAGACTCTATCCCAGCAACACCTGCTGACCTTTAAAACTCCATGCTTTAAGCTCCACTGGTTGCAAGAACTTTGAAGTTCGACCTCTCTCACTTTCCAAGCCAATTGCTATTGGGATTTGTTTTCTCTGGGCACTCCTTTGTTTGTTAGTCTGCCTCTGGCCCTCCTCCGTGACTGAAGCTCCCTCCCCCTCACAGTGGCCATATTCTGTTTCTCTCCCAAACCATGTCTCTGCACTTCCTACCTTATCTGATGTGGCTTCTTCTTTGCCTTTCATTGCGGAGTTCATTTTGCCAGTCTTCAGGTCAATTTCTGGGGTTTGTAGGATGATTTGATAGTTATCTAGTTGTATTTGTGGGATGAGGCAAGCCTAGGAGCCTAGGGTCCTCTCACTCTGCTGTCATCTTCTAACCCCTGTTTTGTTTATTTGTTTGTTTGTTTTTCCAATTTCTCAAACCTATCAAACTCCTTGCTGCCTCTGTCCCTTTGTGTTGTCTGTTCCTTCTTCTTTGATTGCTCTTTCAGTTTCAATACTCTTCCTCCCCAACCACCCATGCTCATCCTCAGAAGATAACTTTTCAGCCTCAAAGTTGAGCATCATGTGCAATTTAGTTTTCATTCCACCCTGTAGTTTTGTCTCTTAGAACCCACCACAAGGTGCAATGATGTGTCTATGTATTTTGTCTTTATCTGCCTTCTTGTCCATGTCCTCCAAAGAGTCGAAAAGCTCTTGCTGCTTTACCACTTTAACCCAGAGACCTAGCACATAATAAATATTCAATAAACATTTCATGACAAAAAAATTGCTAATGGTAGAATTTAAGTGATTGGGTATGTGGGTATTCAATGGAAGTCTCTTTCAGTTTTTCTGTATGTTTGCAAATGTTCATAATAAAATGGGAAAAAAACAAAACAAATTAAATATTTAAATGAACATTAATAGCTGAGAACCAGTAGTGTATTCATCACAATTTAGAATTATATGTTCCTATGAATATATTCAAAGATCAGAAAAGGTTTGATTTTCTTGACAAAATATTACACAAGATGATAGAGCATTACATTGATCAGTAATGGAATCACTACGCCTGCATCCCTCTTTCTTTTCATATTTTGTAGGCTAGACTAGGGAGACTTTATCTGGGAAGCCATTAATAAGGTCTACTCTATGATGTACTATCTATCCATGTATTGAAATGATATTTTAAAATGATATACAGACTACACATGTCCAAATGAAAGGTAATGCAAAACACATGTGTAATTTTATATTTTCTAGTAGCCATACTTAAAAGAATAAAAAGCAGGTTAATTTTAATAGTCTCTTATTTAACAAAATACATCAATGTATAATATTTTGACATGCAATCAATATAGAAATTGTTAATGAGGTTTTTTTTTTTTTTTTAATGCAAAGGCTCAAAAGCACAGTATATGTTTTACAGCATATCTCAGTTCAGGCCTACTACATTTTAAGTGCAATAATAGCCACGTGAACCCAGTGGCCCCTCTATTGGACAGCAGAGGCATAGACAATATGCTTAGTGCATTTAGACTAAAACATGACTTATGTTTGTAGAATGACTGGTAATCATGAATGTATTCAGGGTTCTCCAATTAGAGTAGACATTCAATAATACTAATAGTTACACTGTTCATTGAGTGCAGTTAAATCAAATGAATTCTTTGAAGAAGAGTATAGGGTCCCAGGCTCATGAGTCATTAGGCACCAGGAAACAAGAGGCTTTATCCAAATGCTGTAAACTCTAAGAGCTAAGCATTCTGAACAATATCTAACATCACTGTTTATCTACACTCTTTCTTGTGAATGCCAAAACTTGAACATCTATGCTCAAAACCCACTTTTACTATCAGTTCTAAAAGTTAGACCTGGGGCTCTCCAAAATGATTTGATTTATTAGGTTTATGCTTTGTGGTGCAATAAGAAATTTATAGTAAGTTTAACATTTTATAGACTCCTAAAAAGTCTCCTCAGTGTTTGATTTCATATCCTGCTAGATCAACCTTGCCAAGGGCTCATATTTATTTGGTTTTTGTTTCTTCCCCCAAAAGAAACAAAACTGTCAAACCAGAAACTAAGAGGATGAGACCCACATTTTCCCAAATAGTGACTAAGAAGAATTCTCAAATTTCACTTCCTGTAGCTTGTCTTATATCTATATTTACATAATTTAAATGAGGAAATGGTTCATTATTCTTGAATTCTCAAAATCATCATTCATAAAAGATAGGCTTATAATTAAGAATATAGAAATTATTGGTAGGGAAATGAAGGACTAGCATGAAATCTAGAAACAAACTGTAATTTAACATAACCATCTCTGTTTTTATAAAGATGGACCCAACTGCCCTCAGCAATTTCTCTCTGGCTAACTTCTTTAGCTTGAGCTGAGCTCTGACCATGCCACTGATGAGAAATGCAAAAGTAAATGAAAAGAGCTTGTGTGTGTGTGTGTGTGTGTGTGTGTGTGTGTTTAAAGAGATGACAAGAATATGAAAAGTGGTATATAATTAGGTAAGATATTTAGGTAGATTGCTGCCAGATCTTTGATGGTCTTATAGGTCATGGAGAGTGTGTCAGTCCAGGTCCCCTAATACACAGGCACTATGGTGAAATTAGAAGTACAATAGGTTTGGGTGGCATAATAGCTGTGAAAATAATGGGGGGCAAATTAGGTTTGGATGTAGGCTGAGGTAGAATAAGAGGAGTAAAGGGTGATTTTTCTGGATTTTTACAAGAGCAGCTGGATTAATGATGGTGCCATTTGTTGAGAGGAGAAAGAATGAGAAAGTAGTTGGTTTGGGAGGGAGAAAAAAAATAGTACTGTGATGTGAAGAGTGAGGTACCATTTAGATATCCACGTGGAGACACTGAATAGACAATTTGGTATAGGAGTTTGAGTCTCAAAGGAGTGGTCTAAGCTGGATATATTTATTTTGAAAGTCATAGCTTATCAATTACACTTAAAGTCACAAGATTGTACAGAATCAATCAAGAGGTAAGTATAATGAGAAATTAATTATTGAAAAAAATAGTATTCAGAGTCTTGCATAGAGAGAACTATCTAGAAAATGAAGTTTAAAAAGAAGCAACCAGTGAGGTAAGAGGGAAACCAGTGAAGTGTGGTATTTAAGAAACCAAGTGTATTAGTAAGGGTTCTCCAGAAAAACAGAACCAATAGGATATATATGAATAAATATAAGAGGACCTCTGATGTCTGACGTTAGTAGAAATTGGATACCCCGGGTCAAGAAGAGCAAACTTGCTCTCCCTCTACCTTTATGGTCTAGTTGAGCCCTCAGTGGATTGGGTGTTGAGTACCCACATTGTTGAGGGAAGATTTTCTTTACTTGGTCTACTAATTCAAATGCTAATCTCTTCCAAAAGCACCCTTACAGACATACCCAGAAATAATGTTTTACCAACTCTCTAGGCATCTGTTAACTCAGTCAAACTGACACATAAAATTAACCAACCAAATGAAATATGTATTTTAAGCAAAGACAAATGCTGTGAGAGGCTTTTGTGAGAATCCTCTGTTTCTCAGACTAAGTGAAATAATTTCTTTTAGGACTGCCTTCCAAACTCAATTATTTTCAAATTTGGGGGAAATAAATATGGATTTTCACCTTTGGGCTTGCATTGTCATATACATAAAAGTACATTAAGTTACTCTGGGAAAAACAAAACAAAACAAAAACTATATCCATTAGGGTTATCCACCTAAGACCACAGAAACAAAATCTGTGTCCTATTATGTAATCCTGCCCTTTCTCTCCTCTGGACTTTGGATATGAAAGGAGCTATAAAAATGTATATGTTACCGAGAAAAATTATACTACGCTATTTAGAAGACAGGAAATGCCACAGTAAAATATATTTTTGACTATTTAAAGAAATATTTTTCTACTCTTCTTGCCTCATGTGATGCCAAAAGGATGTTAGAATGAATGTAACCCTGAGCACAGGCATATCTCTTGCTTGAGCAGGGTTTTATAAGTATCCATTTTACACTGACAGTACTCTTTTACTTTATGCCTTACAAGTTACAAGAGAGACTGGGTAGAGTCTAGGCTTTGAAGGTGACTAGTGCCCCTTTTTCCATGACAACTAATTTCCATTGTTTTGTTGTCCTTTGTCTCAACTATGATTGAACTTGAATGCCATTCCAGCTTCATAATCCTAGAATTGCTCCAAACCAAAGGATCTTAACTTTAGATATCAGCAAACATTTTATGGTTTTGATATTGCCTCTATTATATAATATTTTTTTCAGTACCCTTTAAACACCTGTAAGGAGAGTCCTCCCAGATAGCCTGTGAAAAGTCATAGTCATTTTCTCTTGTCACTGTTGTAGAGTTCCCTTTCCTTTCACTGTCTTCCTTGCTCTTAATTCCAACATTTCAGAGATCTTTTCTATAGGCAAACCCTTCTGTGAAGCTGTATGTGAGTGACGAGGCACATATAAGTCATGTTTATTTATTAGCACTTTATTTTTAATGTAAAAATTATGCATTAGCTAAAAAAAATACCATGAATACAAAAGCATCTTGATTTTTTGAAGGAAAGTTACCATTCCAAAATTCCAAGATACTTCATTTTATCTGCGGAAGAAGTAGTGATTTTTACAAGTCAATCACATAGATTAGAGCAGTGTCACTGTTGTGTGTTTGTGTGTGTGTGTTACCAGTGTTTCATTTCCCACAGAATCTTGTTGTTCACAGAAATGCAATAGTTCTCAAGTGGAGTGAAGTTGGAGTTGACTGTAAGAGACAGAGCTCCTTCTGCTTATACATTCCAACAAAATTGAGAGTCAGAGATCAGTTAAAGATTTTTATAATGCATTGCCAATGACATAAAGAGAGCTTGTTCAATAGCTTATTTAATATGTAATAAAATGTCTCAGATTCTGAGGTTTTGAAAATGTCTGGCTCTTCATTTGGTGCTCAAAGAAAGCTATTTTAACCATTGAACATGAAATATATATATATAATGTTTTTAAAATATGTTACTATAGAGTATTTTGCACACAGTTACAAATATATACCCAACTCTGATCAAATTGCCCAGCAGGTGCACAGTGAGAGGTTCCTGCATCCAGCTGAAGGGAAAGAGAACATTGGGCTTCAGAGGCTTTCTCACAGGGGGTGTCACAGAAAACTGTGAGGCAGGAAGTGAATGAAGGGGACACTGAAAAAACTCACACAATTTCCCATGAGAGAACCAGCATTTGAACTCTTAGCCTACAAATAGCATCTTTGTTCTTCAGTGTTGTCCAGAGAAACTTCAAGAGAGTTACAACTACACTCTGGTATTTTGCAGGGCTTAGCCAACTTTCCTCTCTCTCTCCTCAGCCCAATACACAAGAGGGACTGGACCTTAAGGATAAAAAAGGGGACAGATATCTTAGAGCCAGACGATCCTTCTCCTTTATAACCTGTAGTCCAGAATCCCAGCTCACGTCTGCCCTGAAGGTATGAGAGGTGATGAAGTTTAAAATACACTTTTTAAAAAAAGATTTATTTATTTTAAAGAGAGAGAGTGAAAGCAAGCATAGGCAGGGTGAGGGACAGATGCAGAGGGAGAGAGAATCTCAAGCAGACTGCCTGCTGAGTGCAGAGACCCTGAGATCCTGACCTGACCTGAGCCAAAAAGCAAGAGACAGTTGCTTAACTGACTGAGCCACCCAGTCACCCCTAAAATAAATACACTTTCAAATTGAAGCTGTACATTGAATTTAATAATAGAAAGTGACTAGAAATTTATTGGATTTGTGCACAATACAATTGGGAGAAGCAACAAAAATTTAAAAGAGCATTTATTGATTCATTTAATCAATGAACATTTATTGATCATCTACCACATAGCAGATATTGCTCTAGTCGTTGAGGATACAACTGTGAACAATGACACAAAATGTCTGCCCCCATGGAGCATAAACGTAAATTCTACTGAGAGTCTTTTTTTTTTTTTTTTTAAGATTTTTATTTATTTGACAGAGAGAGACACAGCAAGAGAGGGAACACAAGCAGGGGGAGTGGGAGAGGGAGAAGCAGGCTTCCCCCCAAGCAGGGAGCCCTATGTGGGGCTTGAACCCAGGACCCTGGGATCATGACCGGAGCTGAAGGCAGACGCTTAATGACTGAACCACCCAGGCACCCCTATTGAGAGTCTTTTTAAGAGAGTGATTAGAGAAAAAATAAAACCAATTCCTATTTCAACTTCACCGAGTTGAAACACATTATTACCATTATTAAAACCAGTATAAAAATTTCACATTATAAATTTGAAATAAAAATTTAAGCTGTTTTTCCCCCCAAATCTGTTTGTAATTCATTGCATTAAGTCAGCTTTGACATGGCCCTCCATTCTTGGAGTTGCTCATCTTTCTACATTGACCTTGCCTGTACCTGTACAGGCCATCAGTTTGTTCCCTGCTTCTAGTTTATTAGGAGTTTAAAGATAATTTTAAGTCTTAAATAGTAACTTTTTTTTCAGCCATGTCAATAAATCATTTAGTATTACATCTTTCATGAAAACCTAGTGAGATCCATGTGTGAAATAACAAGTCCAATGTTCTTTTTGAGACTTAATTTCCAGAGGTAGTACATTCCTTTGTTTTTGTATCTCCATCTTGGTTCTACTTTTACTTAGTTGTCTTTGCATACACCTTGGGCTTATCTAACTGTGGTGGGACAGCCAGTATTCTTTGTTTTATTTTGTTTTGTTTTTTGTTTTGTTTCTTTCCTGAGTCACTTTGTCTGAATAAAAGTATTTGGTTGTTCCTTAATTACTCTTTGAACCACTTCTATACATTTTTGGGTATGATGTCATACCCATAAGTCAGTCATTTATTTCTCCTCAAAAAATGTCTCCTTTTCTTCTCTCACAATTTGGAGTCTGAAATTGGTTGACTTTCCAACATTGCAAAGCTATGAGTTTCTTGAATCTCCCTTGTAATCTTGCTTGTTAACTAGCAGATTCTTTCTGAACTCTTCTCTTTCTCATCCAAGAGAGATCAGTACAAACAGATTCCCAGTAATAACATTGTTTCATGCCTTCTTTTTCTCATCCTACAATTTTATTTTGTCATTATCTGCTTCCAAGTATTCAGGTGACACTTTCACCATTTTTTTTTGCCATTGCATAATGTTGATTGCTATCTTTTAAGCGTACAAAATATTGTTTCTGCTGTCCACTTTTTGGCCTCTAAGCCAATGCTTACAGTTCCTTTTTTTTTTTTTTTAAGAGATATTCTTCTATAATGAATTCCAAAAAGAGGATGAAAAACACTTATATTTAATTTACATATAAAAGAGCTAAGGAGGGGCTTGTTGGGGAAGAAAGTAAAAGTCCTATAGGCTGGGAATAATGGAAGGAAAGTTTGAGATGGGAAAAATAGGCTCTATAGAGTAAACTGGGAAAAAATTTAGTCCAAGCCTATAAAGGATATAAGAAAAAATGTTGGAGGTTAGGTATTGCTTCACCTTTAATGTGTTTTGAGAGATAAAGGTAAAGAAAGCATTTTCTTTTAAAGGGTTGACAGTGAAACTTTGTCATAGATGTAAAATTTCTCAGATACTGAACACTGGACACTAGTTTCAAAAGAATTTTACATATAAACCACAGTGGTTCCTTTTTCAACTTAAAAATTCACTGTCATAATTTGTGGATGTAATAATACTAGCATAATTCTAATATAAAGGTGGTTTATTGTAATATGATTAGATGTGTATAAAATTTACCATGTAGATTCTAAGAATATTTTCCCTTTATTACAAGGTGTCTAGAGATTCCCGTCTTTTTTTTATGTCAATGATAGTTTTGAAGTTAAATGAGAAAAAGGCAAAAAATAAAATTCAACTATTATATTTTTCTTCTTTCACTCAAAAAGTCAGTACAAAAGCCACAAAGATGGTACTCTGTTCCTTTTATACCTATCCTTTGATTCATAGTCACATTAATTTTTTCTACTTTTTCTCCAAAACAGAAATGCAGATGGATGGTCCAGAATGAGAGAGTAGGCAATACTTTTATGTTTCAACTTTCTGATGTTGGACTGAAAATTTATAAGAGTTATAGGTCAATTACATTGAGGAATATATATTACATATCTGTTTCTGAACTTTGACTGAATTTTGTTCACCATATTTTCCTTTGGACATCTAAAACACAGGAATAATGGAAACTAAAATTTGGAGCTAAATTTTATAGACTATTCTTAATATACTGTATATTATTCTGCATATATACTTAGCTGAAAGAGCCCAGTGCTAAGAATTAATAGATCATGATAATTTTCTTGCCTCTGACACTAACTATAGCTAGAATTCTAGCAAGTTACTTACTTTTCCAGGTACTAATTTTCATATCTTAATATAAAGAAACTTCTGATTTTATTAATTTCTATTCTATTCTAAAATTCTATTGTTAAATTTGTATTTGATTAGTTATATATAACAAATATTTTGTTTTATAATTAGTGAATTCTATGAAATATGAGCTCATTATTATAATCTTTTCCCAGTTAGTAGAAAGAGTATTTGAACTTTCATGTTCACTCAAGCACACATTTCCTTGGATGAGTCAATTAACATCTCTAAATGTTATTTTCCCAAATTTTCTTATCAGTAAATAGGGATAATAGTATTATGCACATAACCATGGAGACAAAATAATAAAATATACACTCATAAACTGTAAAGCAAAAATGATGATGTATTTCTTTTCTTAAAATATATTTGAAGAAGTAGGATGGCTGTTCAATATTTATTTTTTTCCAAGTTAAGCATAAATAGCAACATATTTTAAACACAGGAGTCACTTGGAGAGTGAGAATGCCATTTGTAAGGTCATAGGATAGCTGTTTTAAAAACTAAGGGGAAGTGGTAAAATAATGATTACCCTGAAATGCTTACACTAGCTTGTGTTTTGAGGATATCAAAATACAACAATGGAAAGAGATGGCCAAAGAGCAAATAATGTTGCTTTTCCTAATTATTATTTATATTAATACCAAGAAAATATTAAAAAGATTAAAGAACACAATAAATTTCTGACAACTTTTATAAAACAAATAATGGTTAGACATTTTAAGAATACTGGATGCCTAACCAGTTATCATTCTGAAAGTAGAAAGGTGTGTAGGTGAAAACATACATATGCAGATATAAATAGATTTACATACAGCTAAGCATTCAAACACAAAAACACCCATTCTTATTATGTGTGTGTGTGTTAATGTAGTCTATATTGTTTCTGTAAAGTGGAGAAAATAATTAAGGGTTTATCTTTAAGGTGCTGGGAAATTTATTCAAAGTTCTATGATTTTGAAAAGAGTATTGAAAACAGAAGCATTATCTTTCAGGACTTTCTATTTCTCACAAATATCAAGGTATTTTAAGGTTTATAGATTTTTTAAGGCAAGCAAAGTTTTTTTTTTTCCTTCTTGACCCCACTTGAACCAAAGCTTATAAACTCTTTCCAATGCTCATGAAACCCTAAAGAGCTCAAATCACCATTTTGTGGATTTGAACTCCTTTTCTGGTTAATGTCTTTACATTTATTGTTTTGCCCATATATCCTTCTAGAGTAATAGATAATTCTTCTTTCACATTCTGATCCTTGTTTTCAGTATGATGCATGTAACAGATAAAGTGAGATAAGATGAGATGTTTCTTTATTTGCCTCTTAACTTTATATAGTATATTTCATTTGGAATCATGTTTGAGGATATCAATTAGGATTCAGTTCAGAGAAGTCAGAAATCTCTTCAAGTTAAATCAGTGAGAACTGCTGTAATCAAATTTGACGCTATTCTTTAAACAATTGTGGCTTTATAGAACATTTCTGCGAAGAAAATATATTGATGGATGTTAGAGGACAACTTTTAAGTATTGAGTTTAAGTTAAAAGTGGTTTTTCAATTAGGGAATGTTTGATAACGATATATAAAAACAAGTGCATGAGAATTTAAATTTAATGTTATCGTTTTAATTTAATCCTTGGGTTTGTAAACCACTGATATATATATATATATATATAGATAGATGATTTTTAATTTTGAAAATAAATATACATTGTATCACAACAAAACTTTCTAAATTATGTAAAAATTATAAGGTATAATTTAAGTTTTGCAAACTAAAATTGCAGAGCTATTTTAAACTGTCACATCTTTCTACTGTGTTCAAGTGCATCAACAATAAAGCAAGATAACTTCATCTTACTGCCCATTAAATGTATAATGTTTTTTTTTATTTTATTCTGAATGAATGGCCTTTCAAGCATTTCATATGTTTTTCACTAAATGGACTTATTAAATAGTTAAATATATTAGTTAATAAGAAGTAGACACACTTTTGCATTGTAAGATTACAGAAGGAATATTTAAGGAGGTGTATTATACAGTATCTTCAGTGTAAGAAAAACAGTGAGGTTGCAATAAATAGATTATATTATGGCAAAAGGATTAGTTTGCAGTGAAGAGAAAATCAAAGCATATAAAATGGCTATTCAGTGTTGGAGTTTAAGCATGATCCATTTCATTTTATATTGGAATCTCTAGTCTAATCTTTCTGAAAGTCTTCCTAAATGAGTTGAGATAATAACAATCTCATGCTTCTTGGCTTATCTTCCCATAAATACTTCTGTCAAACTTAGAATATTGATTGTCCCCAAACATTTGCCAGCCCATTTAGTAACCACCTTCTTTTCAACAAATATTGCTAGAATGCTCAGTTATCAGCTGTTAAATATCTGAACAATATCCTTTGTCTGGCCAGCTGCTAAAACGTCCAGTTGCTGGGCTTATTTCATCTCAAATAATAGGAGGCCTGCCAATAGCATCTTATCTCAGCACCCTTCAACCCGTCCTGATACCATCCTTTCAGTGGCCAGCTGTTGCATTTATTGTTAAATTGTTGCCAAATTAAAGGCCACGAAAAACAATGCCTTGTCTTTTTTTTTTTTTTTTTTTTGGAACTTTTATCTTTCTCAAGCTTCATCATCAATGTCATATTGCCCTAAGCTATCGCCAGCATCCTACAGATCTCCAGAAAGCTTTTGGAACTTATTTTGTATACATCATAGCTGGCAAATAATTGAAGCAATCCATCTGCTCTAGGGCTTGTCTGTCAACTTTGATCTGGTTGCAGCATGAGTGACACTTGCTTATTGCTGTAAATTTGGATACTGGTTTTCAGGCAAAGTGAGCAACATGTGCTTTAGGATAGATCTCTGTAGGTCCTTTTGCTCTTGAAAAGTACAACTAAGTGTTACAATTCTGAATATTCATAACTGCATTTCTGTTTTATCCATAAACACTTATTTTTAAAATGAAAATAAATTGAATTCTGCCTATAAAATAAATAATGGCTAAGTGTATAAAAACATTTATTGTGGAAACTGTATATAAATTATCTATATCCCTGACATAAAATAACCACTTTAAATACTAAGTGTTATTTCTTAGTCTTTTATCATGGAAATTGCAAATGGATGTGTATATGAATTAAAATCTTTTTGGTTACTATTTCTTACTTTAATTGCTGATATGGGATGTTACCATTTTGGTAAATTAGTATATTTTTATGAGAAATATATAATAATTGTGAAACTAGCAAAAACATTGAAAATAAAAAAATAAAACTAATGAATAATTATGAATATTTTTGTGGCAAATTGCTCTATGTTTTTCTATTTTCTATTCTATATACTTATTATAGTTTTAAAAAGTGGGATAACACTATACATATTTATTTTCCTTAATACATGCTTGTAACAAATAAACAATATAAATAAATAATAAAAGAAAAGCTAATAATTCCCCCCTTCTCTCTCTCTCTTTTTTTAAAAGATTTTATTTATTTATTTTAGAGAAAGAGAGTGTGTGCCAGTGACAGGAGGAACAGAGAGGGAGGGAGAGGGAGAGAGAGAGATAACCTCCAGCAGACTCTGTGCTGAGCATAGAGCCCAACCCAGGACTCAATCCCATGACCCTGAGATCATGACCTGAGCTGAAACCAAGAGTTGGATGCTTAACCTACTGAGCAACCCAGGTGTCCCATGTTCCCTATTTTTTAATAGATACTTCATGGAAAAAAAAAAAATCACTGTTACTTTTCCACATGTATTTCTATTTTTACAAATCAATATAAGAATGTGCAGATAAATGCTATTCAGGAATTTTTACTTATAATACCATATGGTACACAGTATTCTATAACTTGCAGTTTTCATTTAACAAGAGTATCATTTTGTTCAAAGTTATTTTCTCATATATGATGTTAATATTATTTCCTCATATGAGTAATATAGTTGGAAACTTGATTTTAATGGGATATATAGTTTTATTTTCACTGTTGATTTTTCTTTGATTATTAAACTTTTGTTTGAAATTAAGAGCATTTATAATTTTTATTTTATAAACAGTGACAATGAGCAATATGATGCAAAGTGTTAGTAGCGGGTATTAATTATTTATTAGGATAGGCTTCTAGAACTGAAATTAATGATCAAAGAATATCAAGTTTAAAAAATCTTGATTTATATCATCTCTTGCTTAACAGAAAGAAAATTTATACTTCAACCATTTTAAATATATGTCCATTTTGATATAGATTATGATACTATTTTATAGTATCATAGAATGTATATTTCTCTTTCAGAGATAATCATTGTTTTTATAACTATTATTTAAAAGGCCTGTGTATAATCAGTTTTTAAAATATTTCATGCAAATATGTAATATTTGTAATATTGTAAAATATATAAAATATGTAATATTCATGTAATATGCAAAAAGTCAGAAAAAGTAGTTCAGAAAATTATTACTAATTGCATTTGTAAATGCATATGTAATTTATATATTTAATTTTAAATAGATACATAAACTTGATCCTGAGATCAATGCAAATATATATATACATATGTATATCTGATTTGCCACTTTTTGTAAAAGTGGAATTATACTCTAAAAACTATTTTATTATTAGAGAGCAGTAATCAGTAAAACAATCTAATCAATAAATGGTATTAGGAAAATTCATTGACCTTTAATATTTATAATCATATGTTTCATGATGAAAAAAATTAATTGCAAATAGATTAAATATTTAAATATAAATAAGCCAAAACTTTAAAATAATTAAAAGCAAATAATTTTATGACTTTTGCAGATTATATTTTCTTAAACAAAATATAAAATGTAAAAAAATAAATTAGTAAAGGGAAATAATGGTATGTGCAGCTACAGAAAAATTTAAAATTTAGATAATATTTAAAATCTCACTTGAAAACATAAAACAAATGAGTTGTTGAAAGCTTATGGGGGAGATGAACCATGAGAGACTATGGACTCTGAGAAACAAACTGAGGGTTCTAGAGGGGAGGGGGTGGGGGGATGGGTTAGCCTGGTGATGGGTATTAAAGAGGGCACGTATTGAACGAACACTGGGTGTTATACGCAAACAATGAATCGTGGAATACTAAATCAGAAACTAATGATATAATGTATGGTGATTAACATAACATAATAAAATAAAATTTTAAAAAAAGAAAGCTTATGGATAATGAAATGTATATATTGCTATGAGAGTACAAATTATTACAACCAATTTGGAGTATAATTTGACAGTATCTAATGCAATTTATAAGACACATATTCTAAGGTGTACTTAGGAATTCTACTAAATCTAAGAATTCTACTTTAAGCATCTATTTTAGAAAAGCACTCATATGTACGCCAATGTAGTTATATAAAGAATGACTAGCATTTTGTATGACCAAGTGTGGAAATCAATATTATGAAAAAACATGAATCATAAGATGAAGTAGTAAAGTAATTTTTCCTTTGTCATGAGGAAGGACACCTCCATTTCTTATGTGGATCTGACCAAGGAGAGATGAATGCAAATATTATCTTTTGTAGGTGTTCAATTGAGAGACATGTTATTTAATTTAATAATGATTTATCCTTTTAATGCATTTCTTCTACAATCTCACAGCAATTTATCTGTTTCACTTCACTGAGGGAGAGCAATTTAAGTAGTAGCAGACATCATCTTTGTGAAAAACAAACATGCTTTGCCTGTGAACCTTTAAAAGTAAGTGAATGTCTTTTCGGGCAATTGTGTTATCCGGAATTTAAAATCTACCTTTCTCTATACCTTGGAGAAGGAAGGAAAACTATAGCATTCTGTGGTTGGTGTTTCCCCATGTTAATGGGATAAATATTGATTTCTACAATTTGATTAAGTGGAATTCTCAAGTATTATGCTATAATAGTTTGCCCATTTATTTTGTTAGTTTGGCACAAAAAAACTATATGTTCATTCACATATTTTCATGTTTTGTTTTTCCCTGAATGTGATAATAATGTCTCAAGTTCTAAGAAACATTCTAAGAAACTGGTTTTAAGAACAGCATATATGCAAACACAGAATTTGTTTATTACCTCTATATATTGATACACTGCTTTATATGATTCTTATTTGTAGTCTTATTGTATGCATATTACATTTGTTTTTCTATTTATTCTTTAGCGTACTTTAAAAATATAATCTCTGTGCATTTAAGAAAATGAAATCAATTATTATCAACTTGTTTAAATTTGTTCTTTTTAAATTTATTTTTAAAGATCTTGGCATATGTATATTTCTTTGGTATGTGAATGATTATATGAGAACTTTCTCAGTATTGTAAAAACCTTGATGGATTTCCTCTCCAAGCAGCATTTTGGAGGCAATAAAATTTAAGTTAGATATTGAGTGTCAGCACCTGACCTCATTTGTAGAGCTATTGTATGACCTTGGATAATCAACCTAACTACTTTTATTTTCTGTTGTGAAGTTTAAAAATAATAATAACCTCAAGAAAAGTAGTGAATATTGATAGAATAGTGTTTGAAAGTCACTTTGAGATGTTTTGTGTAAACAGAAAATATTCTTATTTCTGAAATGAAATGTGATTTGTAAGATGTAATTTGAATATTCTCTGGTAGGATATATAAGGGAAATTATAATAGTCCCTTACATTTATATAAAGATTTAAAATTTTACCAAGTACTTTTATATATAATATTTTGTTTTATAGCTTTATTTCCTTTTTTGTTATTTAGTGGTAGTTCTTTGAACAAAAATTTGAAAAACATACAGACAAACCTAATGAACAAAACCTTAGTATTAATTTCCCAGATATAACCACTGAGTCAGTCACATTTGTGTGTTTTTAAGACACTTAACTAATTATTGCAAATTAAATGTTTAAAAATATACCTCTTACTTGAAAATATTTATTATATTAAGAAATATATATAAACAAAATGTAATAAAACTAATTGCAGATTGGGATCTTACAATCATCTCTAAAGCAAAAAATAAAGAAAGAAAGTGAGGGAGGATTGAGGGTAAGAGGAAGAGAGACAGAGAGAGTGAAAGGAAGGGAGAGAGGAGAAAAGGAGGGAGGGGAGAGGGAGGAAGAGAGAGAGAAAGACAAAAAGAGAGAAAGACAGGAGAGCAGAGAGGAGAGGAGAAAAGGGAGGGAGGAAGGAAGGAAGGAAATTTGTACAGGAGTCAGGAATTGACAACACCATTTAGGAAAGGTGTCTTCCATAGCATAACTGATTTAATATGCAGCATTTGGAATTAGACACTGTCCTAAAGCTACTGAAGGCATTAGTGAGTCTTTTTTTGAGTTTATAATAAAGAGTATGAATGATCATCTGAGCCCACCCCTCAAAGCACCAAGTTTCAATGCTCTAAAGGCATTTGGCATACTCTTATTGACTTATAGACCATGGAAATAATGACCGAAAGAAAGAGATTTGAATACATTTATTGTGGCTCTCCACAGTGGTCTGATAACTTGACTATCAGGTGGGGCTTTGGGGCCTGTTAGTGGCAAAGCTGTGGAAAAAAGCAAAGTCACTTTATTTTAAGCTACTGGAAAGTTTAATAGTATTGGACTACTAGTGCATTAACTCATCTCTACCACAAATTTTCAGTCTACTAAACAAGAAGAAGATGGTGTGGATTCATGTAAGATCAAAATAATAAATCCAAGTGTTTCTTTTCTATTTTTTAGTGGCTCTTGGGAAGTTTTTTGCACAGAAGACAATTCCTAAGAAACTGCAAACCGAAGAAGGTTTTTAATAAAAAAGTGAGTTTTATGGTCAGCTAAAATTGAATATTAAGTAATTTTGTCTTTAAAATACCGATGACAAATGTTTCACGTTAGCCTGGTAATGCTAACAACATAAACAGCAACTTTAATAGATCTCACATTCATGGGGTCATCATACAGATATTGTACAAAATGCTTTATATACATTTTCTCATATCCTCCATACAACTCTATGATGTAGATTTAGTCATTATCCTTCTCCACAGATTGTAAAACTCAGCCATAAAAAGATTAAGTACCTTAAAGAACAGATCAGTAAGCACTAGATTTGGGATTTCAACCCAGAGAATTTAATTCTGGAGCCTATTCTTTGAAATACTAATCTCCAAATCTCATTAATTTAAATTAAATGAGCCACAGATTAATGCAGAGATATTACATTGGACATTATCATGAAGAAGGATTACATTTTAGAAATATTCTTTGTGATTTTCCATCCCCTGAGTTCTAATGCATCTCTTTCCTCTTGTCTTCTACAACTTTAATTTTTGCCTAAACGATGGTAACTGTTATTCTGCTTCTTCTCAAACCAGTCCTAGGCACAGAAATACTTTACTCTGCCATCTTCAGGTTAACTGGACAACTGAGGCAATGGAGTAAAAATGTTCATATTATGTGATGCAATTTTCAATACATATAAAATAGACTCAAATAGATTAACATCTTAAAGGAAAAATTAGGCTCAAAAATGGGCATGATGCCATATATTCTATTTTTTTCTTGGCATTGTTGGCAATCCAACAAGTAACACTATACTAGCTGTTCGAGTTGAGATTCAGTGAAAACATAGAGGAGACAGAGAGATGGAGATGGGTATATGAGTTTTATTACTGACTAGAAATGAAACAATTTGCTTAGATTTAAGATGGTTACAGTGGCTTATCCATACATCACCCAAGAGTAAGGGTCTTTTATTCACGTGGACATTGGCAGAGCTAAAGCCCATGTGCTATGCATGTGCTCATGACATGGCTGTGGTCACATGGATTCAGACTTGGAAAACAGGAGATACTAAAAGAGGGAGAGAAAGATAAGGGGCTGAGCAACAACATCTCAGTCTCTTTTTTAAAAGCCCAGTCAGGGGCGCCTGGGTGGCTCAGTTGGTTAAGCGACTGCCTTCGGCTCAGGTCATGGTCCTGGAGTCCCGGGATCGAGTCCCACATCAGGCTCCCTGCTCGGCGGGGAGTCTGCTTCTCCCTCTGACCCTCCTCCCTCTCATGCTCTCTGTCTCTCGTTCTCTCTCTCTCAAATAAATAAATAAAATCTTTAAAAAAAAAAAAAAAAAAAAAAAAAAAGCCCAGTCAGATCATTTGCTGTTCTTTGGGAGAATATGGAGTATGCTTATAATTTGGCAGAGGGTGCCAGTAGGGTAGGAGAAAATGCTAGTAATGGTGAAATGAGATGAAATGAGAATTAAGAAATTATATTTCCCTATTCATTATTTTTTTTGTTTTTTATTATAGAAAGTATAATCATACAAAATATTCTCATCTTATAATGTTTAAAACCTATATGCAAAAAGAATAAAATAAATATTTCTGTGATGTTTTATTTCTGTTTATTTTATTATTTCAACAGAAAAATAATTTGTATATCAACTTAGCCTTTTCTCTTGTTTATTTTTTAAATATTGAATCATTACATATGTACTATTATTCACATTGTCTTTCTCCTTTTCTTTCTGAATCTCTCACAACACGCATGTGCACACACAGGTCATAACAATTTTTTATGATATTGTGCTTGCTGTCTGGTGCTTTCTTTATTGCTGCATTCATAAACCATTTCATGGGCTTTAGTTAAATCCCTTTGCAAGGACATTTGATTTCTTTCTAATTTTCACTCCTACCCTTAACACTTGGAACTGTCAATCTTAAATTTTAAACACACAGCTGGGCATCGCCTTATGGTTAATACACTTTTAATAAGTATTTTGGCCATTTGGATAACCTTCTTGTGTAGTACTTTTTCAAATCTTGTGTTTGTTTTTCTTTGCCTTGTCTGTAATTTCTCATTGAATTATATTTCTTTATATAATTCTAATGTGAACTTTGTGTCTTAGATATTTTCTCTGACTCCAAAGCTTCCCTTCACAATCTTACAGTGTCATTTAATAGACATATTTTAAAAAATTTAATGTAGTCCAGTTGAGCAACTTTTAATTATTTAATGATTGTTTTTAAGAAATCATTGCTTGCAAGTTTTAATGCTATTAAGGTACACTTTTATGTATCCTTCTAGAAGTTCTATTGTGTTGCTATTTCCACAATGAAATTATTTTCTGTGTAGGATATATTGTAAGAATTAAGTTGACTTATTATTATTACTACTTTTTATTTGTCCATATATATATTCAACTGACGTAGCACAGATTATTAAAAATACTACACTTTTGGGGTCCCCCAATGGCTCAGTTGGTTAAGCGTCCAACTCTTGATTTTGGCTTAGGTCATGATCTCAGGGTCATGAAATCGAGCTCCACCTTGGGCTCTGTGCTGGCCATGAAGCCTGCTTGAGATTCTCTCTCCCTCTGCCCCTACCCCCTGCTCTCTCCCTCTCTCTCTCAAAACAAAACAAAACAAAACAAAACAAAACAAAACAAAAACTACACTTTTCTACTGTCTTAAGCAGGAAATAAACCAGTGCTAGATGTTATTTCTGGTTCCCATGTCTGATAATTTTCTATTTTCTCCCTCTAACTAGTACTACTTTAATATAAATCTGGATGTCTGGTGAAGAATTTCTTCCCACTTTGCTCTACCTATTAAGGCATATGTGAGGCATCTTAGACCCTTTGCATTGCTAGACGCACTTTGGAATTTTCATTTCCACTGCCACCACAAAACATATGAGAAATTTTTTTTTAAAGATTTTATTTATTTATTTGAGAGAGAGAGCATGAGCAGGGGGAGGGGCAACAGGAGAGGGACAAGCAGATTCCCTGCTGAGCAGAGAGCCCAATGCAGGGCCCAATCCTAGGACCCTGAGACCATGACCTGAGCCAAAGTCACACTTAACTGACTGAGCCACCCAGGTGCCTCACATCTGCCTTCAGCCCAGGTCATGTTCCCAGGGTCCTGGGATCAAGCCCTGCTCAGTGGGGAGTCTGCTTCTCCTTCTCCCTCTCCCCACCCCCTGCTTGTGCTCCTTGTGCTCTCTTGTGCCTTCTCGTGCTCTCTCCTGCTCTCTCATGTGCTCTTCCTCTCTCAATTAAATAAATAAAATCTTAAAAAAAAACATAGATGCAAAAATCCTCAACAAAATAATAGCAAATTGAATCCAATAATACATTTAAAAAAAAATCATTCACCATGATTAAGTAGGATTTATTCCTGGGATGCAAAGATGGTTTAATATTTGCAAATCAATAACATGATACATCACATCAATAAGAGAAAGGATAAAAACAATATGATCATTTCAGTAGATGCAGAAAAGCATTTGACAAAATACAATATCAGTTCATGATAAAAACAGCGTAGGTTTAGAGGGAAAATACCTCAACATAATAAAGGCCATATATTAAAAAAACCCACTGCTAACATCATGTTCAATGGTGAAATACTGAGAGCTTTCTCCCTAAGATCAGCAATAAGACAAGGATATTCACTGTCATCACTTTTATTCAACATAGTACTGGTAGTCCTAGCCACAGCAATCAGATAAGAAAAAGGAATAAAAGGCATCAAAATTGGTTAGGAAGAAGTAACTTTCACTATTTGCAAATGACATGATACTCTATATAGAAATCCTTAAAGACTCCACCAAAAAACTGCTAGGACTCATAAATGAATTCAGTAAGGTTGCAGGATACAAAATCAATGTACAGGAATCCATTGTATTTTATACACTAATAATGAAACAACAGAAAAAGAAATTAAGAAAACAATCCCATTTATAATTGCACCAAAAATAATAAAATACCTAGGAATAAACTTAACCAAGTAGGTAAAAGACCTCTACTCTGAAAACTAGAAAACATTGATGAAAGAAATTGAAGACGACACAAAAAAATGGAAAGATATTCTATGTTCATGAATTGGAAGAACAAATATTGTTAAAATGTCCATACTACTCAGAGCAATCTACAGATTTAATATAGTCCCTTTCAAAATACCAAAAGCATTTTTCACAGAACTAGAACAAATAATCTTAATATTTATATAGGACCACAAAAGACACCAAAAAGCCAAAAAAAAAAAAAAAAAAATCTTGAAAAAGCAAACCAAAGCTGGGGGTATCGCAATCCCAGATTTCAAGATATACTGCAAAGCTGTGATAATCAAAACAGTATGGTACTGGCACAAAAATAGACACATAGATCAACAGAACAGGGTAGAAAGCCCAGAAACAAACCCATGATTATATGGTTATTTAATCTTTGACAAAAAAGGCAAGGATATGCAATGGGAAAAAGACAGTCTCTTCAACAAATGGTGCTGGGAAAACTGGACAGCTACATGAAAAAGAATGAAACTGGACCACTTTCTCATACCATACACAAAAATAAACTCAAAATGAATTAAAGACCTAAATGTGAGACCTGAAACCATAAAAATCCTAGAAGAAAGCACAGGCAGTAATGTCCCTGACCTCAACCATAGCAACATTTTTCCAGATATGTTTCCTGCGGCAAGGGAAACAAAAAGGTAAATAAGCTAGTGGGACTGCATCAAAATAAAAAGCCTCTACACAGCAAAGGAAACCATCAACAAAATTGAAAGGTAACATATGGAACAGGAGAAAATATTTACAAATAACATATCTGATAAAGGTTTAGTATCCAAAATATATAGAGAACTTATACAACTCAACACCAAAAAAAGCCCTACAAATAATCCAATTAAAAATGGGCAGAAGACATGAACAGATATTTCTCCAAAGAAGACATACAATGGTCAACAGACACATGAAAAGATGTTCAACATCACTAATCATCTCGGAAATGCAAATCAAAACCATAAGGAAATACAACCTCACACCTGTCAGAATGGCTCAAATCAAAAACACAAGAAAAAACAAGTGTTGTGAGATTGTGGAGAAAAAGGAATCCAGTGCACTGTGGTAGGAATGCTGTGTAGCCACTGTGTAAAAGAGTATGGAGGTTCCTCAAAAAGTTAAAAATAGAACCACCCTACAATCCAGTAATGGCGCTACTGGGTATTTATCTAAAAATACAAAAATACTCATACAAAAAGATGTATGCACTACTATGCTTATTGCAGCATTATTTACAATAGCCAAATTATGGAAGCAGCCTAACTTTCCATCAATAGATGAATGGATAAAGAAGTGGTATATATATACAATTGAATATTTTTCAGTTATAAAAAAGAATGAAATCTTGCTACGTGCAACGATGTGGATAGAGCTAGAGAGTATAATGCTAAGCAAAATAAGTCAGTCAAAGAAGACAAAAGCCATATGATTTCACTCATGTGGAATTTAAGAAACAACAAAGAAAGTAAGGGAAAAAAGAGACAAACCAAGAAACAGACTCTTAACTATAGAGAACAATCTGATGGTTACCAGAAGGGAAGTTGGTGGGGGGATGGGTGAAATAGGTGATGGACATTTATCATGATGAGCACTAAGCAATGTGTAGAATTGTTGAATCTCTAATTTGTATACCTGAAACTAAAACAACACCGTTTGTTAATTATACTGGAATGAAAATAAAAAACTTAAAGTATAGTTGATTTTTGTATATTGACTTAGTATTCATCAACCTGTGCTGACTTAATTATTTTAATATTTTTTGTAGGTTTGATTTTTTTTTTAAAGATTTTATTTATTTATTTGACAGAGAGAGACACAGCGAGAGAGGGAACACAAGCAGGGGGAGTGGGAGACGGAGAAGCAGGCTTCCCATCGAGCAGGGAGCCCGATGTGGGGCTCGATCCCAGGACCCTGGGATCACGACCTGAGCCAAAGGCAGATGCTTAACGACTGAGCCACCCAGGCGCCGCTGTAGGTTTGATTTTTTTTTAATTTTCACAATTAATACAAATAATGATAGTTTCATTTCCTCATTTTCTATCACTTGCCTTATCTTTTTATTATTTCACTGGCTACACCTTTTAATAAATAAAAATGATAATATTGCACATTATTAAAACATTCCCAATCTAGAAGAACTTTTTTTTACATTTTAGTATTAAATGTGAAATAGCTGTGTAAATGTCATCTATTCATCTATTTATCTATACTCTTTCAGATTGATTAATGAATGTTCTTTCTAGTTTGCTGAAGTTTTGTCATAACAATTTTTTAGAAAATCCATTGATCTAATCATTTATATTGTCTTCTTTGTTCTGTTAAAGGGGAGAATTATATTGATTTATTTTTAAAAATGTTAAACCAAACTCATAATTCTGAAAAATCAGATTTGATTAAAATGCATTATCCCTTCGTATGCCCTAATCAGTTTGCTAATATGCTTTGAATCTATGTTTGCATCTATGGATTGTTCAAATTTTTGATAACCTTACTAATTCTTTGTTGTTTCATCAGTTTTTACAAGAGCAGTGTTAGTATTTGCCATTGATTTTGGAGTTTCTCTCTCTCATTTTTGTCCATTTTTGCTTTATACTTTGGGGACTATTACTAAAAATATACAAAATTAGTATTATTATATCTCCCTGATAAATTACATTATTTAATCATTATGAAATGTTTCTTTCTATCCCCAGTAATATTTTGTGATGGTATCAAACTTCTAAATTGCAAATTTAGTTACTTGCTAAAACCTTCAATATATGTGCATGGTTAAGACTACAAGATCTTTCTAAGATCAAGGCAAAAATCCTTTTAAAAGTCTCTGTGCATTTAAGGGTAAATTCCATAAAATGGCATTCAAAAACCTTCCATAACCATCCATAAATTTAGCTAACTTTATCTTCCATCATGCCCATCTGATGTTGTATAGCCAAATCATTCTGAATGAATATTTCCTGACTATTAAAGAGTTCAGCCCTTAGCCAAAATCTTATGTGTAATTTTTTAGGTCCAACCATAGACAATTACCGAAGATTTACCTGGCAGGCCTTACAGGGGAGAGCTGCTTCCCCCATACCAGATTGGTGCACAGCCAATGTATTGCAGGCTCTGAAGGGAGTTATAGTCCAGACCTCAGGTCCACCTAGGGGCCAAGCTTCCATGCATATCTGCATTGGTAGCCTACATGCCTCCATTTGGAGGTCTCTTTATTGGGGGCCTTGAAAACACATTGTCTCCACTTTGAGACACTCAGTATTTAGTACTTTTCCAGTTCTACCTCATCCCTTCCTCTCCCTTGACCCTCAATCCCTGGCCCCTGGTTTCACAAAATGACCAAAGCCTTTTGTTCAAGGCTCGCTCTGTACTGAGAATCCCCCATGTTTACATTGATCAGCCAGATCCCTACCCAGTACTGTTCCATGGGGAAAGCTGACACTTTATCCTATGTACTATCTTGCTTATACTGTTAATAAAGTGATTAAAGACTTGACTGTTATTTTCATTTTGGTTTGCAGTCTTAATCAATTACTCTAATACCTGACACCTCAGGTTTCTTCAGCTTGGCTCTTAACAAATATAATGTAACTTTTCACTTGCATCTTCTTGTTAAGTGACTAGAATGTCCATCTCCTAAGTTAACTGGCCTATATATTTTTATCTTGTAAAACTCATGTCAAATACCATCTCACCTACAAAGACATCACTATTTGTTATTGACTATACTTTCATGTTAGCTCTGTTAGTCTATTCTATATATAGAGAGAAATAATATATATAATTGTAATATAACTAATATAATGACAATCATATAGCATGTAATTATAATATATAGTATAGATTACATATAGTTATATTGTATATAATTATATTTACATAGTCTTCTAATTTGCATAGTCAATTACCTAGTGGCAAATATAGCACCTGATGCAAAGTGGACACTCTTTAGAGAAAGAATGTGTGAATAATGCTCAAATGAATGAAAAATAAATGTCATCCTCTAGGGTATTTTTTAAGAATATTTTTCATGTTGTATTGTTAATTTAAGAAAAATAGAATCTGATTATATAACACTTAAATTGAGATAATTAAGAAAATAAATGAACAAGATCCTCCTTTGTTTAGGTCAAATGTGTTTTAGCTAATTAGGTTACTCTTTGAAATAATAATTTGAAGCAAAAATTGTAATGTATATGGAGGTAACACATTTAAATATATAATTCAAAAATATAATTACAATCATAAAAGTAGAGTTGAAAAAAGAAAAGGTTTAAAAAATAACTTTCTAAAAAAAATAACTTTCTCTGAAGAAAAGCGTAACAATTCCTTCATAGGATGGATGATAAAAATTCCTGGTAAACATTGACCACTGTGGTGTTTAGCATCAGAAGTTATACATACATGCCTTTACATTATCACACACATGCATATACACACACACATACACATGCTCTTATACTTTTACATTTTGACTTTGCCCAGATTGATACTAAAAAGAAAATTATGATAGAAATGATTTTTCTCTTATAAAAATTGTCAATAAAAATAGGTATATTTTTATTTCAATGTTGATGTGTCTGCATGTGATTCCATTTGGAGATAATGACAGTACAGCTTTGAAGACTGAACAATAGGTTGAGGAAGGTGAAGAGAGTTAAGGGCCAAACAATAAGTATTTCAGCTTCCAGACTACATTTATTTGAAATTTTTGTAATGTACTTCCAAGATCATCTCGTCAGGCAGATTACTCTGTGGTTTTAAGGAAAAAGATCTCTGAAGTCAGCACAGAAGCCAGTACTGTAGTCACCAATCGTATATGTGCAAGGATGCTGAGTGATGAATAAGAGAACTGACATGGTTGTTCCTATGTAGACCATTAACTAATTACTCTGATTATGGTTCTATTTCTCCATCTTGCTTCTAATATATATAGACTCCTACCTTGAAAACTCTCTCCAAAAAGTCTTCATTAAAAAGAATTGGCAAAGGATTCCCATCCCACTTCCACCATCTCCAAAATGTTCACCTGTGGTTTCCTACACTTTGGTGTATTACCCAAACTATCCCATTATTGTCTTCTAGAAATTCTTTTACGTTTTGGAGTCACTTAAGACTACTCCACCTATTCACAGTGCCATTTTGTATCTATCTCTTTTGGTATATGTTCATTGTCATTTTAATGAGCTAAAGGGATTAAAAGGGAGGGAAGTATGTAAGTTCAGGTAACAAATGTGAAAGGAAAATTACTTTAGGTGGTAAGACTTTATTCAAAATTATTACAATAGGGAGAGAGATTGAACTCTGGTCTTCTGAAATAAAAGGTGGTATAAACAGTGGAGTGAGATTTATTGATGATTCTATTCAAAATAATGGCTCCTAGGTCCCTGAGTAGTTATTCCTAGGTTATAGAAGATTTACATCACAAAGGAGCAG
Organism: Phoca vitulina; assembly: GCF_004348235.1. NCBI lineage: Eukaryota > Metazoa > Chordata > Mammalia > Carnivora > Phocidae > Phoca > Phoca vitulina. Next base: position 64,310,466 of record NW_022589712.1, on the reverse strand, counting down.
AGAAATAATTTATAATTGTAAGTTTCTAAAATAAATGCTCTAAAACAAGGGAGGTGAGGTGCCTATATTTAGGAAGAAACCTGTCTGAATTTTTATCAAATGAGAAATTTAAAGTTATCAAGATCACTAGGCTGATCAGAATATCAGAATTAGTATTTCTAAAACCTTCCCAATAATTCTTATGCATGGCTGGACTAAGCATAATAACACAACTGTGATCTTTTATAACAGTTTAATTCAAACTCATGACTAAAATTAGGTTGTTTCTCTAACTCCATTGCCACTATGTTCTCTCTTTATAAAAGAAATTCACTTTTATCCCCACCCACAAATAATTCTAATTGTTTTCAGCACATGATTGTATTATTTTATGTTTGGTGTTCTTCATATTGCAGAATAAATTAATACCAGAAAATTTATTATTTTAATTATAAAAATCAATAACACATAGTCACATCAAGAAAACCACCAAGATATTTCCCGTATGTGAGGACAATGCTAATCTGGGCTCTGTTAATGTAAAATTAAGACATTTTGTCATGGGTGAGACATTAATTTTGGGCTTCTAAGCAAATAAGTAGGGAGAAATTTTTCATTCTTCTGATTATAGTAGTGGACCTCAGAGTGTCTAAGGTCCTTCCATTTCTCCAGAGTTAATGGCCCTCTTAGAGATTCCTGAGAGGGAATGTGACTGGACACTACAATCTAGTGAGACCTGTGCATTAAGTAGAAGGGCTTCTCCCACTCAAGCAGAAGTAGAAGGACACTGGCAACTATTTTACAGCTACTACTGTATCCAGGGAATCATTTCGGATCACTTTCAGTAGAACAATCTAAAAAACAAAACAAAACAAACTGTTTTGTGGACCCTTCAGCCCTAGCCTCTGCTGCTGCATTACAAAATGCTGGATAACACCAGGACTCAGTTTAAGGACCCACTTCCCTGCTTCTGACACTTGAGCTAAGTTAATGGATCTCACCTGCTTTAGCAATGCCCCTGAGTCTTGTCTAAAAGGTTTAATCCAATTTCACAAGGCATCTTGAGCATCTACAATTTTCAGATGGGATCGCTAGTCAGATGGCTATGATCAAATATGGATGATTTGTGTGACCTTCACTGAGATCAGTATTGCTAATATAGGCAGAAAAAAAAGTAGAGAATGGCTTTTGTTCACCAACTGTTCACAGATCTGGCCTGTGATTGTATCTCTACAGGGCATGGTTAATTGATGATAAAGTTTTTCATATTAAAGTTAAGCCAGTTGATACTGAAATTAGCTATTTTTTCTCTGTTAAACCAGTTAATACTTTTTCCCAGAATTTATTAATAGGACTTTTCATTTATTGTATAGTTATGCTTTTATTAATGTAATAGTTTTTATCATGTTTATTCTGTTTCATAATTCTAGAACACTATGTTGCCTGTTTAAAATATTGCTTTTTCAAAATTATATGATTTTTCACAAAAGTATAAGAACAAGTTTATCTAAAGCATATTTATTCTCTTCAAAATGAATTGAAAGTGTAATGCCACTAACATCACACTGATACTCTTTTTCACATAAGTTTACCCTTGAACAACACAGAAGTTAAGGGATCTGTACCCCATGTAGTTGAAAATCTACACATAACACTTGACTCCCCCAAAACTTAACTACTAATAGTCTACTGTTGACCGGGAGCCTTACCAATAACATAAACAGTTAACACATATTTTGTATGTTATATGTATTATATAGTATATCCTTAAAATAAACTAGAGAATTTTTTTAAGAAAATTATAAAATACATTTACCATACCTTACCATATTTATTGAAAAAAATCCACATATAAGTTAACCCATGAAATTTTAACCCGTGTTACTCAAGGGTCAGCTGTATTGTGGAAATGTATTTTGTGTATGAGTTGGTTTCTCATAAAAAAATTGGTACTCTAAATTATAAGAGAGATTAAAAATAGATAAATATTACTTACTTCACCAATTTTTAAAATTTTAAAATCCAGTGATGCACCCCTAGTAGAATATCCAGCAACCATATGACTATCGAGCATATGAAATGTAGTTAGTACAAATTGAAATGTTTGTAAGTGGAAAATACATACTGGATTTTAATAACTTGGTATACAAATAAGTAAAATATGATTTCTATATCAATTGCATGATAAAATGATAATATTTTGGATATGTTGCATAAAATATTATTAAAATCAATTACATTTTTAAACTTTTTATGTTGCTACCAGAAAATTAAAAATTACGTATGTGACTTGTATCATAATTGGGCAGTGTTGTCCTAATGCCTTGGAAGTTGAATTTTGCCTTTAATGTCAATATACTGATTTGTTGGACTATGAGTACCTAAATTAAATATGGGTTACAAAAAGAACAAAACCAGTCTCAGAATCATTTCTCATGATGGAAATCAACAGAGGTGCCGGCACCTGGGTGGCTCAGTCGGTTAAGCATCTGCCTTCGGTTCTGGTCATGATCCCAGGGTCCTGGGACTGAGCCCCAAGTCAGGCTCTCTGCTCAGCAGGAGCCTGCTTCTCCCTCTCCCTGCTGCTCTCCCTGCTGTACTCTCTCTGTCAAATAAATAAATAATTTTTTTTTTTAAAAAAAGGAAAAGAAGTCAACAGAAATATCACTAAATTGTCAGTTTTTAACAATTTTTTGTCTATGAAAACATCTACTTCATGTAGTTCAACTTTTTTATCTTTTTATCTTTTCACTTTGACTTAAAAGTTCATTGGTATTTATCTTTTAATATCAAATGACCATGAATATCTCCTACTTACCTCATAACATCCAATCTAATTCTTTCTATATCAGTGCCCAAAATTCCAATTTTTATGAGATTTATTTGTGACAATATGTTAACTGGGTCAGAATCTGTCTAAATTTATTTTGAAAAACTATGCAATTCCTGTATGATTCTCTGAAGCCTACTCTCATGAGTAGCAGAAAGTTTAGGGTCTATCTTACTAGTCTCAGAATGCTGGAGATATTGAGACATATATAGTGATTCCCCTTGATTTTAATTGGGAAAGGAATTAATTTTGATCTATTCTAATTAGAGTAAGTCTATCTGATAGACTATATGTCCCATGAGCTGGAAGTAGGGAGAGATCATTGAAATTAAGAGGAAAAAGTCATATGAGTGAAGTAATACGGCTGTGTGAGCCATAAAAGAAGACAGGGCCTGAATGTAAAATTAAATAATATTTCTTGTTGTAATATGCATCTATGTCCAACTGTTTTTTGATCTGACTCCCCTTAAAACTATGGTATAAATGAAATAAGCATACCACTCTTGAACCAAGAGCTCTATCTATGGATAACTTTTCTGAAAAAGTTAACTATGAAGAGACAGGAAAGAGTTTCCATGCTGGGGGTAAGGAGAGAAAAGAGTATAGAAATTGACAGCTTGGGCAAGCCCAGATAGGACAGAACCATTGACAGTGAGCAGAGCAGGGAGCTGGCAAACAAAGTGAACAGGGAAAAAATTAGAAAGTTACAAACAGCATGTCTGTTTATAAATGGTTATTCTCCAGTCTCAGAGATGTCCAAAACAACTCTTTAAGGAAGAAAATTGAAGAAATAATCTGAATTTCCGAAGTATTCTAGGAATACCCTGAAGTTTCATCAAGCCAAGAGATACAGAACTTTAGGATATTGTAAATATGGCAAAATTATACTCTCTTATTTCAGATGAAAGGGCAGACAGAAAACATGTTTTTAAAAGTTTTATCCTTATCCACTTTTCCCTATACATATAATTACATTCTGATCTGAAAATATATTTCATGGTGTCTATATTTTGACATTCTTTTCAAATTTAGGATACATCAAAGTTCCCTTTGATTATAATTTCTATTAAAGTCCTCCATCAATTTTCGGTGGTAGATACTTTGTCTTATGAAAGCCAGGCTTTTCCCAAGTTGGTCTTACATAAGATGACATTTTCAGTTATATACTTTAAATTTTAAAATAATATGTCTGGGGTGCCTGGGTGGTTCAGTCAGTTAAGCATCCGACTCTAGATTTCAGCTCAGGTCATGATCTCAAGGTCCTGGGATCAAGCCCCACATGGGGCTCCATGCTCAGGTCAGATTCTGCTTGTCCCTCTCCCCCTCATATGCTCTCTCTCTCTCAAATAAATAAATAAATAATTTTTTTTTCTTTTTTCTTTTTTTTAAAGATAATACGTCTGTGTCTATTCAGTGCCAGTGTTGAAAAATTCACCTTTGCCCACTTGGTAATACCTGTTTCCCATAGGTTTCATGTGACTTGTCCTAATGCCTTCAAGCAACTCTGATAAAGCAGCCGAGTAGAACCCTTCAGTGAAGCAATTGTCCTAGGTAAGGATTTCTACTGAAATCATTCTTTGGCCTAGTATCTTGGTTTGTTTGCCTTTATACACATATCTATATGTTTATACAGACCTTTTATCCTCTCTGACCAGCTGAATGAGCCTCTGCTCTTTCCTAGAACTTTGTTAGATGTTGAGGATGGAGTGGTAAATAGGATTTAACATGAATTGCTTTAAAATAAAATTGTTAACTCCCAACAGTAATTAGTAGTGAACCTTTGCCTGGAACCATGGAAATTTAAAATATAGCCAATTTTGAATGCTTTCATTTTGTTTGATCATGCTATCAAATTCTAGTTCCCAATGAATGTAGGTCCAGGTGATTATGTGATATTCTTGTTATCTAGCTAAGAGATGCTAACCTAGGAATTGTCTCTCTTTTCTTCTCTTCCCATTCTTCATTGATAGTGGCTAATTTGAAACTTCCTGTTTGGGAAAAAAAAAGGCAAATAATGTGATATGTGATGTGTACTCATGCATTCCTTCATTCAGTAAACAAAAAGTGAGGAGTGTCAAGTTGAAATTGATAGTCACTAATTGTAGCTATGACATGGCTGGTTAATAGGGCCATCTTTTGTTCCCAAAATGAATTTTGTTGGTATGACTCTATTAATATCTTTCACATTTATTTCTCTTTTTAGTAATACTGCCTACAATGCATAGTTCCTGCCCTAAATTGCTTAATACTGGGGTAAGTTTAAGAAAGATCACTGCAATAGAGTGGTAAAAGGAGATGAGATATCAGGATGACACTAAACTGAAGGATGAAGCAATTGTTTGATGGTGGTAGGACTGGAGATGGAGAAAGGGTTCAAAATATTTAGAAACGGATTAGAAGGACTAGTTTGAAAGGATAAATAGACTGAGGAAAAGTGAATTTAGGAGTCTAGGATGGCTTGTTAATGTGTAAGTACTTTGCAAGTATTTTTCATGAAAAAATTATTTTTCTAAATATTTTTTGCATGGTCATCTATGGAGTGCCTTTGGATTGGCACTGAGTAGGTGAGATTATTCAGATGTGGACCAAAAGAAACATAACACAAATATTGAATGAAAGACTAAAATGGTCGGGAAAAATTACTGAAAGTACAGATACACTCATTTCCTAAAATTTCAGCTAATGATGGTTAATATTTTTTTTGCAGTATCAGACATATTCTTAAATATTTTACTTGTATTAAATAGATTAATATTCACAGTACTCTGTAAATTAAGCACTGTTATTTTTCCAGTTTAACAGATAAAATTAGTCTGAATCACTTAGTAACTTGTCCAGTGTTTTATGGCTTGTCAGAATGAGGATTAAAACAAATTTAAGACCTATAATAGGCTTATAGCCTGGTCTAGTAATATCTATACTCTATTGTCTCTATATTTTAAATTTCTGAAATGCTCTATAAGAGCAAATATTAGGGTGCCTGGGTGGCTCAGTCGTTAAACATGCGCCTTTGGCTCAGGTCATTGTCCCAGGGTCCTGGGATCGAGCCCCGCATTGGGGTCCCTGCTCGGCAGGAAGCCTGCTTCTCCCTCTCCCACTCCCCCTCTTGTGTTCCCTCTCTTGTTGTGTCTCTCTCTGTCAAATAAATAAATAAAATCTTAAAAAAAAAAGAAAGTACTATATCTTCTTCTTTTTGAAGACAAAATAAAAATATACGTTAAAATTACATTTTTCTTATTTACTCCCGAAATACTTATTTTCTGGGACTATTTATGACTTTGATAATTATCTCAATATAATATCACATGTAGAATTCTTACTACTTAATTTTATCCATATGAACAGATTATTTTTCTATTTCTCTGTATGGGAATTTCATGCAAGTTGAAATTCTATACCAATAAAACATTTTTAATGGAGGCTGATAATTCCTAGCAGAATTTGCCTCAAGTAAAATTTTGATTTTTAATAACTTCTTATTAAGCTGATTAGAAGAATTTGAGGAATAATTTCCTTAAAGCATTTATTTCTAAAGTCATTTTTAAATTACATTATCATTTTCAAGTTGTGATCAGCCTGCATTATTTTCAGAAAAGAGGCAATTTGGGAACAGAATCTGTAGTACCAGACAATTCTTATCATCACTTTGTTAGTGACAGAAAACATAACAAAATTAAACATAACTAACCAACAATTTTCAAATATTGTTCATAGTATATTTGACTTTAGAAAACAAAATAGATAACTGTAGATCTCTGTAATCCCTTGAAGAATTATGATTTTAAAACTTTGTTAAGGACGCCCTCTGATTTTAAATAAATCATCTAGTAGAGTGCTTCACAGACTGAGCCTGCACCAAAATCATCTCGAAGGCTTGTTAAAATGTTGATCCTGTTCCCTAACCCCGGAGATTCTGATCCAGTGTCTCCAGGACAGGGTCCAGCTTTGCCTTTGTGACAGGCCTCCAGGTGATTCTAATGTTGCTGTTTCATGGCCCACACGTCACACAGCATTGCTTTAGTCCACATTTAAGGCTATTGCAATATCATGGTGAAATTAAGCAAAAACAAAACAATTAATCAAAACACAAAAAACTAGATTTGTTCCCAACTTCACTACTTCTTGTTTTGTATTCATTTATTTGTTTGTTTACTTTCTAAGCTGAATGCCTACCTGGAAAACAGAAAACAGACAAACAAAAAAGAACCCCAAAGTATTTCATTTGTGTCTTCTCTGAATAGTAGAAGACAAGCTCCACACATGTCTATGATGAAGAGTACATCCAATCAGCCTCTAGACATAAAATGATCCAACCCATGTGATTTACCTTTTAATCTTCATCCTTTCTGGCCATCCTTTTCTCATTAGATCTAAAACACACTAATAGTGTTTACTAAAATTAGAAGCTTTAATAGAAAAATAACAAAGACAGGCCATGAGAACCAGCAATCTTAGAATTGTAATTTACATTCCAGTGGGAGCCATCTATGAAAAGACTTATTTTAATTTAATCCTCAGTTAGGGGTCATGTTTTAAGAACAAAAAAGAAACACTGAAATCAGCTCTCTATAAGCAATGCAGATTTTTAATATAGGTAGATTATAAGGTAGTAACATTTTATGTTTCTCAAAACTTATGATTCCACACAGGTTTAATTGCCATAAGCCTTTAGTTGAGAACATTTTCTTGAGAAATATATATTGAATAAAAATGTGAATGGAAAGCAACTGTTTCAAATACCTTAAACTATGGAACTTCATGTTAAATGTTTTTTCTCATATGAAAATAAAAAAAATAATATATTCTAGGTTTAGAATTTCTCAAATAGCTCATTTTTTAAAAAAAAAAAGTATCAGTAGAGGGGCACCTGGGTGGCTCAGTTGTTAAGCATCTGCCTTCGGCTCAGGTCATGATCCTAGGGTCCTGGGATTGAGCCCCGCATCAGGCTCCCTGCTCGGCGGGAAGCCTGCTTCTCCCTCTTGCACTCCCCCTGCTTGTGTTCCCTCTCTCGCTGTGTCTCTCTCTTTCAAATAAATAAATAAAATCTTAAAAAAAAATAAAATAAAAATAAAAAAAGTATCAGTAGGAATAAACAATCATAGAAACAAACAAACAAAAAAGAGCTTATCCAAATTTCCTTTTTGTATGTTTTTTAGGAGACCAAGTTAACATGTACGGCATACTAAAATTAAAAACACACCAAAGTCTAGTAGGTGTGCTACTTATTCTCCATCTACCCTTACCCCAGATCTGTTCTTCTTTTCTAGGTTGCTCTCAGTCCAGGAGGCTGGCCCCTTTGTGTTCTATCTTCCAGATTCCCTTGATACCTAGCTTTAGTTGGATGTGGATAATGGTAGCATGGGCAGTTTAAAGGAAGAGACAGAAACCAAAGTATTTGTTCCCCACTCCCTCCATACTATCATATTTGTCCCTGGTAGTCATTGTATTCCTCTGTGGCAATAAATTCCACAAGCTGGTCCACTTATCCAATATTCCAGCATTCACTGAGTACCAGTAACTATTTCCTTCCTTCCCCTCCCGGCCCCCCCTCCCCGAGGCCGTCGAGTTGGTAACTGTCCTTCTGTAGCTATTCTCTGGGTATCTCACTATGATTTGATCTTTTAGCCCAGGATTTTCCATATTGACATAATGGACATTTTCAACTGGATAGTTTTGTGTGTGTGTGTGCAGAGCTATCCTATGCATTGTAGGATGTTTAGCATCATTTTTGGCCTCTACCCACTAGAAACAAGTAGCACCACTCCTCAGTAAGGATAATCAAAAATGTCTCCAGACTGTCAAATGTCACTTGGAAGACAAAATCCACCTTTCCTCCTCCTCCTCCCTACACACCTTCTAGCTGAGAACCATTACTGTGAACCATCTCATGGTTCTGTATTATTTTCCTTAAAGTCTATTCATTATAGCCATTGGAGTAGAATCTTGACTCATATAACAGAAAATGATTAACTAAGAAAAATCGATGTATTGACCAATGTCAGTAATGTTGGAAAAGTAAATCATGATTAAGTCTATGTGGTAAGATTATATCAGACTATGGAAAATCTTTAATCCTTTCAGATATACAGGAATAGTTGTTAAAGGTGTTACAGTTACACCTATGGAATATACTTAATAAAATGATTGTTTAAATAATTTGTTAAATAATATATGGCATTACCAAAATGCAGATAACATAAAAAACAAAAATTATATTATATTAAATAATATAAAGTATTCTAATGAGTTTTAAGAATAGTAAAGTAACCCAAAACTAATAAAAATATATATATATTTATTGGAATGATGTTAAATAATCATTATTTACATTAGTAAATTATTATAAAAAATAAGCTCAGTGTTAAAAATCCAATGAACACATATTTTAATATTATAAAATGGTCCTTATTAATGCTGTTTTAAGCATTATCAGTTCTCTGCTTCCTGAGCATAAGATGAATTTCTCTGCCTCATTGAAGTTAGGTTTATCCACATGGCCCTGTTTACCCAATCAAATAGGTGCAGAAGCAATTTCTTTTCTTTTCCTTTTTGAAATTGATGCTCTGTAATTGGCTCTCATATTTAAAGACAATGGTAGTAAGAATTGGTCAATCTCACATATAGTGATAAATAACAGATATCATCAGTCATGATGATTACTTAGTTCATCATTTCTAATAGAGTTTATCTTTTATGCCCATCCTGAAATTTTGAGTTATTAAAAACAAAGTTAGCTTTTTGTTAATTCATCATTCATGATGAAGGTGGGGATGAAGCACACTGCATATAATTATAGACAGATTTAATATCATATTAATTCACAGGGAAATATATTTAATCACTTAAATAAATGAAAAGCTAATATTTGTATCACATAATTCTTAGTACTCTAAGAAGACTAAACTACTTTGCAATTAATTCTTTCTAAAATTATAAAATAATCCTTCAATTATTAGCTCATCTACTCTCAACCCTTGAGAATTATGGAAACAAAGTTTGCTAACTGTAGCATATCTGAATTTTAACCTCATATCTTTTAAATCATCATCCAGTGATTTTTCTAATATACCTTCTTTTTCCCTTTCCTATGCCATTAATTTCTAGATCATAAGGTATGGTAAAGAAATGTAAACCACCACATAATGTGTTCTCTGGCTGGTAGAATTAATATAGGAAACAAACTTAATATTTAAAAGTATCTTCCATATGCAAATTTGTTTAATCTTCACAATTATACTCTTGAGGTCTGTTGCTATTGTTGTTTGTGTGATATTTAAAATATAGGTGGACAAACAATTATTATATTTTCCAAATTACTATTCCAGTATGTAAGCAGCAGCTGCTTGTAAAGCAGCTTTCCTTCACTGAAAAATTATTGCAGTAGCAAAACCAAATACCTGTCAGTCTCAAAACTTGGGAAGAATTTAGCGAGCAGAAGGACAGAGGGTTAGGTTGTCATTTGACCATAGCTTTTCAAGATCAAGGACATTTATGTATAAAATATATGCCAATCCCTCTGGTCTAGTTTAATGATTCTTTGTTGCATTTGTATATTGTTGGGAGGTAAAATGATAGCATGCTTCACAAGGATATTTACAATAGAATATAAAATACATGGAGTCAGAAGCTTGTAGCTATGGAACTTGCTTGGATAAATTGAGTTTATCTTGTTCAAAGCTGCATCCCCAAAATATTGGCTACAGTTTAGCATATTGTAGCTATTCCACAAGTTTTGTGTTGTTGACATAATCACATCCACATTTGGATAACAAAATGAGGATTTGAAAGGAAAATTAAAGGAAAGATTATTTAAAGAAGTTAAAAAGCACATAAAGTTATTATAATTGTGAATTTAACTAAATAGTAACCTACATTTTTGTCTAAGAAACATTCTCTCTTAGTGTTCCCATAAATATATGATAGCCTAAGAACTTAATGTACATTTAATAAGAGAAACTTGCTCTGGTCTATTTCAGATGCTATTGTATTGCAATACTAGTGTCACTGTATAAAATGTACATTGTAATAACAGTGATGCCAATTTCCATGCTTGCAGCAGTCCAGTGGTCCTGTTGTGAACATAGCCAAGCTTTCTCACATTCGTGCTCAGAAAACTAGATTTCTAGAATATGACTGTGAAATCTTACTTCCTTTTTTTTTATTTATAGTGTGTGTGTGTGTGATTAGACTAGATGCTAGTCTTTCAATTTCAAAATGGATATTTGATTTATTCCTATTTAGCCTCTTCTGAGCCTTACTATATATTCTCTTCTGAGTTGTTTATATCATGTTCGCGAATTTGAAAATTGGCTAATATTGGAGAAGAGTCATGTTTATTTTTGAAAATTAATTATTCTGTTGCAGCTTTCACTACTGTTTATACCCCTTTACCTGCCCCCCATTGACTTCAGTCACCAACAAGTCTTTTAAAATACTCTGCTACATTATAGCAGAATAGCCTGGTGAGTAAGAAGCTAGGAGCAGTACCAGAAACCATTAAACCTTATACAAATGATGCCAGTAAGTTATGCCACAGCGGCAGTGCCGCATTCAATTATAAATAATAACACAAGTACAAGTGCATGCCCTGGGCTTTCAGCTGATTAAATATCGTAACTGCAAGGTTCCAGTACAGAGGCACGAAAGAAAGATTCCCAGTTTTTACCTAGAAACTAAAACTCTATCACTTAAGTGTTAATTGGTGTTACATTGAGTAACAATGCTGTGAACTGAAAAGGCAAGACAAGGACTCCCTGCTGTAATGTTAAAATGGTATGCATCTATTATCAGCTCGCTAAATTACCAGTAGTGTGTACACTACCTCATCTAGTTGAAATAATGCAGGAGAACAGTAGGGGGTGAATGGGACCAACCTGCAAATTGATAAATAGATTCAGTTCATGGACATTTGAATTTTCTCACTATCATGTATCCTACATTTTCTGACGATAAATGATTAAAAAGGAAGGCACCTAAATGAGATTTGATTATGTACTTGAGGTGTAATGTCATATAGATGTGAGTTTTTGTAATTAAAATGCATATGTACTATTTTGTACTATGCACATAATATACACAAATAAAAGTAAACATGTGATGATATCAGTGTTTATATTGAGTTGTAATGTCATAATCCTGGGGATTGTTCTGAGCAAAGCAAAGAAAAATCATAATTCTTGAAATATATATAGCTCCTCTGCATTGTCACCAATTGTGTGAGGTAGATCACTGTCTCCAATTTACACAAGAGGAAAATGATGCTCAAAGAATTGATGCTTAAGACAGGTATACAATAAGTCAAGATGACCACTTCTAATCCCCAGTTTTGATCTCTTTATATTACATCATGATGTCATTTATAAATATGTCAAAACTGAATACAATAATAAAATGTTTATCCTTTTATTTCAAGTAATAATACTTTGTTAAATACATACATGCTTATTATACAGAAGAATAAGATCCATAATCCCCCAGATATTCTGGGGATCCTTAATTCCAGGGATAATGTAGAAAACTAAAGAATTTTATTGTTTGAACTTTTGTACAATCTATCCTTTTGATTAAGAAAAAATACTGTCAGCAGTCGTGAATATTTATATATATGGATAGGAAAGATTATTGGCCATGCTTGATAAAGTTTTAGCTGTGAACATATCTGGATTGACCCTTCACCTAATGCTTTAAGAGCTTTACAGTATTTTATTTGTGGATATCGCAGTGTGTAGTGGAACAATTTGTACTGAATTATATTTCTTTAATTGAAAATAAGATGACTATGTTTAGATTTAATAAATTCTACAGTTGTGCCAATATGGGAGCCACCAGCTTGGTGTGACTACTTAAAATTAATTAAAACTAAGTAAAACTTGGGGCACTTGATTGGCACAGTTGGTTGAGCCTCCAACTCTTGGTTTTGGCTCACGTCATGATCTTGGCATTGTGAGATAAAGCCCTGCGTTGGACTTTGCACTCAGCATGCAGTCTGCTTGAGATTCTCTCTTCCTCTCCCTCTGCCCTTTACCCCCACTCTCCCTCTCTCTCATTCTAAAATAAATACATCTTGGGGCACCTGGGTGGCTTAGTTGTTAAGCGTCTGCCTTTGGCTCAGGTCATGATCCCAGGGTCCTGGGATTAAGCCCCACATCGGGCTCCCTGCTCAGCGGGAAGCCTGCTTCTCCCTCTCCCACTCCCACTTCTGTGTCCCCTCTCTCACTGTGTCTCTCTCTGTCAAATAAATAAATAAAATTTAAAAAAATAAATAAATAAAATAAATACATCTTTAAGAATAATAAAATAAAATAAAATAGAACTAAGTAAAATTTTAAATTCAGTTCCTCAGTTGTGCTAGCCACATTCCACATGCTATCAAGGTACCACTGGCTACCAAACTTAAATTTCAGTGTTGCAGAAATCTTATTTAACAACGCAATTTTAGAACATAAGGAGTTGCAGTATACATTTGAAAAAATTACAACTTTTCATGTCAATTGTACCAGAAACACTGAATATATCATCATAATAATTTTAAACATATGATATTAATGACACAAAGGTTAAGAATTAAGTGGCAAAAACAACAAAAAAACATGATACAAGATGTGTAAGCGGAATTTCTTTGACAGGTTACAGCCATAAGTATGCAGCTGAGGAATGAATCAGTGAATTTGAAGATAGTTCCATAGTTATTATTCAACCTGAAACATACAGAGGAAAAAAAAAAAAAAGTAAAAATCATCTTCAATTATAATCATAATCATAATCATGTAGACAATATAGGACAATATTAAGCAGTCTAATATATACAGACATATCTTGTTTTATTGTGTTTTACTTTACTGTGCTTTGCAGATATTATTTTTTACAAACAGAAAATTTATGGCAACCCTGCATTGAGCAAGTCTATCAGCACATTTTTCAGCAGCATTTGCCCAGTTTGTGTCTCTGTGTTGCATTTTGGTAATTTTTGCAATATTTCAAAGAACTTCTTCAGTTTATATTATATTATAATATATTTGTTATGGTGATATGTGATCAGTGATTTTTGATGTTACTATTGTAATTGTTTTGGTATGCCATGAATCACATCCATATAAGACAGGCAAACTTAATTGATAAATGTGTGTGTTCCAACTGCTCCGTCAAGTGGCTGCTCCCTACTCTCTCTCTCTCTCAGGCTTCCCTATTCTCTGAGACACAAGGATATTGAAATTAGGCCAATTAATAACCCTATGTCAGCCTCTAAGTGTTCAAATGAAAGGAAGAGTTACACATATTTCTCTTTGACTCAAAGTTAGAAATGATTAAGCTTAACAAGGAAGGCATATCAAAAGCCAAGGTAGGCCAAAAACTAAATCTCTTGCACCAAGCAGTCAAGTTGTGGATGCAAAGGGAATGTTCTTGAAAGGAGACTAAAAGTGCTACTCCACTGAACATACAAATGATAAGAAAGCAAACAGTCTTATTTCTGATATTGAGAAAGTTTTAGTGGCCTGTATAGAAATCAAATCAGCCACAATATTTCCTTAAATCAAAGCCTAATACAAAGGAAGGCCCTAACTCTTCAATTCTGTGAAGACTGAGCGAGGTGAAGAAGTTGCAGAAGAAATCTTTAAAGCTAGCAGAGGTTGGTTCTTGAGGTTTAAGAAGCCATCTTAAAGTGCAAGGTGAAATTACAAGTGCTGATGTAGAAGCTGCAGCAAGTTATCCAGAAAATCTAGCTCAGATAATTAAAGAAGATGGCTACACTAAACAACAGATTTTCTGTAAAGACAAAGCAGTCTTCTACTGGAAGAAGATGCTATCTAGGACTTTCTTAGCTGGAGAGAAGTCACTGCCTGGCTTCAAAGCTTCAAAGGACCAGATGACACTCTTGTTAGGAGTTAATGCAACTAGTGACTTTAAGTTGAAGCCAGTGTTCATTTACTATTCTGAAAATCCTAGGGCCCTTAAGAATTATGCTAAATCTACTCTGCCTATGCTCTATATGGAACAACAAAATCTGGATAACAGCACATCTGTTTACAACATGGTTTACTGAATAGGTTAAGCCCACTATTCAAACCTACTGCTTAGAAAAAAAGATTCCTTTCAAAATGCTACTGCTTATTGACAATGCATTTGGTCACCCAAGAGCTCTGAAAGAGATGTATAATGAGATTAATGTTGTTTTCATGCCTGGTAACACACATCTATTCTGCAGCCCTTGGATCAAGGGGTAATTTTGATTTTCAGGTCTTATTATTCAAGAAACACATTTTGTAAGGCCCCAGCTGCCATAGACAGTGATTCCTCTGATTGATCTGGACAAAGTAAATTGAAAACCTTCTAGAACAGATTCACCATTCTAGATGCCATTAAGAACATTTGTGATTCATAGGGAGAGGTCAGTACATTAACAGGAGTATTGAAGAAGTTGATTCCAGCCTTGCTGAATGACTTTGAGGGATTGAAGACTTCAGTGGAGGAAGTAACTACAAATGGGGTGGAAATAGCAGGAGAACTGGAAATAGAAGTGGAGCCTGGAGATGTGACTGAATTGCTGCAATCTCATGATCAAATTTTAACAGATAAGTTGCTTCTTATAGATGAGCAAAGAAAGTGGTTCCTTTCTTTTCTTTTCTTTTCTCTTCTCTTCTTTTCTTTTCCCTTTTTTTTTTTTTTTTTTTCCCCAAAGAAAGTGGTTTCTTGAGATGAGACCTACTCCTGGTGAAGATGCTGTGAAGATTGTTGAACTGTATTATATATTACATAAGCTTTCTTGGATAAATCAATATCAGGGTTTGACAGGATTGACTCCAGTTTTGAAAGACGTTCTACTGTGGGTAAAATGCTATCAAACAGCATCACATGCTACAGAAATTATTTGTGAAAGGAAGAGTCAATCAATGTGACAAACTTCGTTGTTGTCTTATTTTGAGAAATTGCCACAGCCACTGCATCCTTCAACAATCATCACCCTGATTGGTTAATGGCCATCAACACTGAGGCGACACGCTCCACCAGGAAAAAGATTATGACTTGCTGAAAGCTCAGACAATGATTAGCCTATTTTAGCAATAAAGTTTCTTTAATTAATGTATGGACATTGTTGTTTTAGATATACTATTGTACACCTAATAGACAACAGTATAGTTAAACATAACTTTTATATGCACTGAGAAACCAAAAACTCATTTTACTCACTTTATTATGAAAACTGCCTTATGGTGATGGTTTTGATCCAAATGCACAAGATTTCTGAGGTATGCCAGTATGTAATTGGAGCCCTAGAAAGAGAAGAGAATAGAATGATTCAGGAGAAATATTTGAAGAAATGGCTGGGAATTTTTCAAAATAATAATAAAAGATGATAACCCATATTTCAGGTAGTTCAGAGAATTCAACAAGGCAAATAGACAAGTGAATGCACAAATAGAGCAAGACATAATTTTGTGAGAAAGAACCCCAGAAATCTAAAAGGGACCTCCTTGGGTGTTCAGAAGATACAGATCATACATGCATGTGATGAAACTACCCAAGGCTAGAGAAATAACCATTTGAAGAATCAGAGACAATAGAGCCTGAACTTGCAAAGGGTTGGGAGTAGGACCCGTTCCACACCAGGCAAATGGGGAAAATCTCATACTTCATGGGGTAATGAGTGAAGTACCCAAAAGGTCTTACCTTAATAGTAGGGAATATTTAAACTAAATACTACTCGAATCCTAATGAACCTGAAAAGCAAGACATGAAAAGATTAAAATAGTTCCAAGTAAATTAACTGCATTAGAGAATACAGAAATAGTCAGCATTCAAAAGTATAAAATTCACAATATATTCCAACCAATCAAAAATTACCAGGCATGCAAAGAAGTGGGTAAAAAATACCCATGAATAGGAAAAAAAACAAGTTAATCAAAACTACCCAGGCCTGACACAGATGTTAGAAAAAAGGACATTAGAACAATATTCCATATTTTCAAAGATTTCTGTGAAAACAAAGAAATATGAAAATACCCAAATATAACTTCTAGAGAGGATTACAGTATTTAGGATAAAACATACATTAGTTAAAAACTGCAGGAAGAAATGATTAGAAAACATGAAAACATAGTAATTGACACCTTTTTTTAAGTTGAATATTTGTTGGCTGACTGGTTGAGTTTTATGAAATTGCCAAGTTTATCATAGTCGTCTGTTGTTTTTTTTTTTAAGATTTTTATTTATTTATTTGAGAGAGAGAGAGCACACACAGGGGGAGAACACACACAGGGAGAGTGGGAGAGGGAGAAGCAGGCTCCCCGCTGAGCAGATAGCGCAATGTGGAGCTTGATCCCAAGACCCTGAGATCATGACCCGAGCCGAAAGCCTCCACTCAACCGACTGAACCACCCAGGTGCCCCAGTAATTGACACTTTTCAAAATTAAACATAGAAGCTATTAAAATAACAGAAAGAACAAAAATAATGAAAAGAGAAACAATGAACTATAGGACAATGTCAAAAGTCCTAATATATATGTAACTGAAATTCTCAAAGGAGGAAGGCCAGAAAAATATGTAAAGAAATAATAACTGAAAATTTTCCAATTATGAAGATACTCTAAACCCACAGATGCAAAATTTTCAGTGAAATCCAAGTACAAAAATTCTCAAGAAAATGACACCAAACACATTGTAATCAAATCATTCAAAACCAGTGCTAAAGGAAAAATCTCAATAGCAGGAAAAGAAAAAAGACATTACACACATAGGAAAAAATAAGATTGACAGTAGATCACCAATTGAAAACAATTAAACAATAAAATAGTGTCTTTCAGTATACTAAAATGAAAAAAATGCTTCTCAGAATCCCATATCAAATGAAAATATCTGTCAAAGAAAGGCAGAATAAATAATTCTTCAGATGTATAAAAATTGAAAGAACTTAGAAGCACACTAAAGGACTTGCTGAATAAAGTCCTTCAGGAAGAAATGGAATGATAGAAATTTGGGTCCATAGAAAGAGAAAAGCATATCAGAAAATTTAATATGCAGAAATGAACCTTGTTCCATTCTTTACATGTGAAAATGAGCTTGGGATGGATCAGAGATTTAAGTAAAGAGTAAAATAATAAGGCCTTTAGAATGAATCATAGAAGAAAATATTCATGTCTAGGGATTTGATAAAGTGTCCTTGGATATGACACCAAAACAAAACAAACCAACCTTGAACTTTATTTTTTAAAAGCTCTGAAAAAGGCACTGAGAGAATAATACTATAATAAAATATTTGAAAATATATCTAATAAAGAACTTTTGTGCACACTGAGAAAACTTCTCACTACTCAAAGTAAGACATACCCAATGATGGGGAAGGTGAGGAAGGCAATGGGGTAGGATTTCCAGTTTCAGTTCCAACATATAAGGATCTTGGAAGTAATCATTCCCATTCTTATAAAAGGAAAAATCCAGGGGTACCTGGGTGGCTCAGTCAGTTAAGCATCTGACTCCTGGTTTTGACTCAGTTCATGACCTTGCAGTTATGAGATCAAGCCCCACGTCAGGCTCTGTGCTCAGCGTGGAGTCTGCTTCGGATTCTTAATCTCTCTCTCTCACTCTCATTCTCGCTCACTCTCTCTCAAATAAATAAAATCTTTATTTAAAAAGAAGGAAAAATCTGGACAAACTGAAAATGAATGAATTTTCTTGGATGTTTCAGACAACTAATGGTGCAGGGAAACCACCAACTAGAAATCTGTGAAGATAGACACATCCTCAAAGTCATTGCTAAGAGCAGAGTGTGCTTTCCAGGAGCAGACGCCCCTGGAGCCATAAAATGATAAGAATACTTAACTGGTAATTTTGATGAATAGTTGAACATTCAGTCTGGAGAAGAATGAAAATGAAGAGCTCCTAGGTCCATGGTTTTATGAAAGCTGTACATTTTGTAGTCTTTACCTATTAAAAAGGGCACATACTGAATGGAGCACTGGGTTTTATATGCAAACAATGAACACTACATCAAAAACTAATGATGTAATGTATGGTGATTAACATAACATAACATAATAAATTTTTTTTTTAAAAAAGAACTCCACCATGTTCTCAAAATGAAGAGCTGAGAAAGATGTCTTCATGGCTCTAACAAGGTGAAGGGAAAACTATTCATTATTTTCCAGATACATTTCCAGAGACTTCTCCATGAGAAAAGTCCTACTTTCCAAGGAAAAAGACTGTCTGAGGCTTGTCATAGTCAGGGGAAGATCATTTCCCCCATTTCAGTCCCCTCTAGCATTTCTTTCTCACCTTAGAGGAGAGCAAACATAATTAACAGGGGCTCAGGGCTTAAAGGGAATGGATTCTGAAAGCTGCAACCAGGGAAGAGATGAAAGGGCAGGGGGAAAGCTATACTACTGGAGAAACACTTGTAAAGATCACAGCCCAGATACACAGACCCACTAAAAGACTAAGATGTAATCTTAAGATTACAAAGCACTCTCCCTCCTCCACATCTTAACCATCATGCCAACAAGTGTTCCACTCTCACAGTAGATTATAACTGAAAGACCTATAGGCACAGACTTTCTCTGAGAAGTACTTAGGGTAGATTAAAGTCAAGAGGGATGGCAAAAACAAGGGTAGTATACTAAAGGAATTTGAAGTTTCTGGCATATACTACAAAGATTAAACTACAGCTATAACAAATATCAAACACAGGCCATGTAGGCATCTCATATTCAAACGACAGACAACCAAAGAAAAATCTTGAAGATGTCAGAGGGAAGGAAGAAAACAATATGCCTTGCCAACAGATGAATAAGAATTACGATGAGTTTCTTATCAGAAACCAGGTGAGGGACACCTGAGTGGCTCAGTCAGTTCAGTGTCCAACATTTGATTTCGGCTCAGGTCATGATCTCATGGGTTGTGAGATTGAGCCGAGTCAGACTCCACATTGGACATAGAGTATGCTGGAGATTCTCTCTCTCCCTCTGCCCACCCTCCCCCCACTTGTGTGCTCTCTTGTGCACACACAAGAAAGAAAGAAAAAGAAAAAAAGAAAGAAAGAAAGAAAAAGAAACGAAAGAAAGAAAGAAAGAAAGAAAGAAAGAAAGAAAGAAAGAAAGAAAGAAAGAAAGAAAGAGAAAGACAAACCAGGTGAGCAGGAATAGAGTAGAATGAAATATTTAAAGAGGTGAAAGAAGACTGCCAACCTAGAATTCCATATCTAGCAACATTATACTTCAAAAATGAAGAGCAAAGATTTTCTCAAAGTAATAAAAACTGAAATTATCACCAGTACACCTGCTCTTCAAGAAATGTTGAAAGAAGTTCAGGCAAAAGGAAAATGTTAGTGGTCATAAACTTGATTTTACATAAAGAAAAGAAGAGAATTGTAGGGAAAAAATACATAAAGGTAAAATAAGGTATTTTATTTTTCTTATTTTTAATTGAAGTAAATGATAAGTCTTTGTTTAAAGGAATAATAGTAAAAATATTGGGTCATCATAGCACATGAATAAGTGAAATGAATAACAGCAATGACACAAGTGATGTGAAAAATAAGTTAGGGATCCACTCATAGGTACTTATAATACATGTAATATTATATGGTTATGTCATGGTGGATTGAGAGTAGCTAAAAATGTATATTGGAAACTTTAGAAAAACCACTGAAATCACTTTTTAAATGTATAGTTAAGAGGCTAAGAGAGGAGATAAAATGGAATAATATTAAATGCTCAGTAAAAGCCAGATGATGTAGAAAAAGCAGGATAAAAAAAAGAAACAAAGAACAAATACAACCAATAGCAGTCCATTACAAACATGAGAGTTAGTAACAAAATTTTACAAGTAATTTTAAATGTGAATGGTCTACATATGCTAACTAAAAGAGAGATTGTTAAAGGTGATTAAAAATTATATATGTTGTCTATAAGGTATCTATTTTAAATATAAAGATTAGATTAAAAGATAAAAAGCAAAGGGATAGAAAATTATATACCATCTATACAAACAACAGGAAACTATATTAATTTAAAATAAAGCAGACTTCTGAACAAGGAAAATCATCTGAGATAAGGAGGGACATTACACAAAGGTAAAGTGATAAATTCTCCATGATGATATAACAATCCATGATGTAGATGCACTTACTACAGAGGATCAAATATATTGGGCAAAAACGGATAGATCTGAGAACAAATAAATGAATCTACTTTTATAGTTAGTAATCAACATCCTTTTGTAAATAATAGTACAGGCAGGTAGTAAATCAGCAAGGATATAAATAACATGAACAGCACTACCAATCAAGTTGATCTATTTGACATTTATAGAATACTCTGTCCAACAGAAGAACACACATTCTTTTAAAGCTAACATAGAACATTCAACAAGATAGTCACATTCTGGTTCATAAAATGCAACTTAACAAATTCAAAAGAATACTAAACATGTAAAGTATACTCTCAGACCAGAGTGAAATTAAACTAGAAATGAATAACAGAAATATATCTGGAAACCCCCAAATATTTGGATATTAAACAATACACTTCTAAATAACATGTGGGTCATATTAGAAGTCTCAAGATAATTTAAGAAATATTTTGAACTAAATAAAAGTGGAATATATCTTTTGAAAACTTATGGGGTACAGTGAAAAGAGCATTTAGAGGGAAATTTATAGCATTAAATGTATATATTAGAAAAAGGGAATGATCTAAAATCTGTAACCTAAACTTTAATGTTTATAAACTAGAAGAGTAATTTAAGCCTAATGCAAGCAGAAGAAAAGATATAAAAATGAGGGTAGAAATCAATGAAATTTAAAACAGCCCAACAAGTTTTTTTTTTTTTAAATCAATGAAACCAAAAACTGGTTTCTTTAAAAGAACAATAAAATTGATAAAACTTTAGACAGGTAACCAAAATAAAAAAGGAAAACATAAATTACCAATATTATAAATGAAAGATAATTCTTTTCATCACTGCTGTCCAAATGAACATTTAAAGGGTAATAATGAAGTCTACAAACAAATCTATGTCCACAAATTTGATAACATAGGTGAATTGACCAATTCATGGAAAGTCATAAGCATGACTATCTACATAGAAAATATGAAAGAATCTATATAACAAGTGCTGGAACTAATAAAAAAAATATAGCAAAGTATCAGGATATAAGTTCAATATGTAAAAGTCAGTTGCTTTCCTATATTTCCAAAACAAATAATTGGAATTTGAAATTTAAAACAATGCCCTTTAGGATAATAACCCCCCCCCCCCCCCACACACACACAAAGAAATTCTTCGGTATAAATCTAACAAAATATGCACTGGATCTGTGTGCAGATAATTATAAAACACTGATGAAAACAATAAAACAAGATATAAATAAATGCAGAAATATTTTGTGATCATGGGTTGGAAGACTCAATATGTTTAAGATTTTAATTCTTCCCAACTTGACCAATAGATTCAATGCAATGCCAGTCAGAATCTCAGGAAGCTATTTACCCAATTGATTTGGACATTTATGTCACCACAGAAACCTGTACATGGATATATATAACAGCTTTATTCACAAGTGCCAAAAAGTAGAAGCAATCAGCATGTCTTTCCATAGGTGAATGGATGCAAAACTGTGGTATATTCATATAATAAACACCATTCAGCAATAAATAGGAATATACTATAAAGCCATGGAAAGGCATGTATGAATTTTAAGTGCTTATTGAAAAGTGGAAAAAGCCAGTTGGAAAGTTGCATTCCATTTTTCTGGAATGGCAAACTTACAGAGATTGAACAGGTCAGTGTTTGACATGGATTCAGGGAGGGTTGGAAGAGTTGAATAGTTGATTCATGGGGAATATTTTTGGTTAAATCAAGCTTTTCTTTATGATACTATAATGGTAAATACATGAAACTTTTGTCAAAACCCATAAAATTCATTCTATGAGGCCAGCTTTACCCTGATACCAAAACCAGAGAAAGACCACTAAAAAAGAGAACTACCGACCAATATCCCTGGTGAATGTGGATGCAAAAATTCTCAATAAAATACTAGCAAACTAAATTCAACAGTACATTAAAAAAAAATAATTCACCACAATCAAGTGGAGTTTATTCCTGGGTTTCAAAGGTGGTTCAATATTTGCAAATCAATCAACATGATATACCACATTAATAAAATAGAAGATAAGACCCAGATGATCATTTCAATAGATGCAGAAAAATGTCTTGACAAAGTACATGCATTCATAATAGAAACCCTCAACAAAGTTGGGAATATACCTCAACATCCTAAAGGTCATATATGAAAAACCCACAGCTAATATTATCCTCAATGGAGAAAAACGGAGAGCTTTTCCTCTGTGTTCAGGAACAAAACAGGGATGTCCACTTCCACCACTGTTATTTAACATAGTACTGGAAGTCCTAGCCACAACAGTCAGAAAACAAAAAGAAATAAAGGCATCCAAATCAATTAGGAAGAAGTCAAACTTTTACTATTTGTGGATGACATGATACTCTATAGAGAAAACCTGAAAGACTCCACCAAAAAATTGCTAGAACTAATACACAAATTCAGTAAATTCACAGGATACAAAATCAACACACAGAAATCTGTGGCATTATGATACATCAATAAGGAAGCAACAGAAAGAGAAATTAAGGAATCAATCCCATTTACAATTGCACCAAAAACCATAAGATACCTAGGAATAAACCTAACCAAAGAGGTGAAAGACCTTTACTCTTTTTACCTTTAAACTATAAAACACTTAGGAAAGAAATAGACGATGACACAACGAAATGGAAAAACATTCCATGCTCATGGGTTGGAAGAAAAAATATTGTTAAAAATGTCTATACTACCCAAAGCAATCTACACACTTAATGCAATCACTATCAAAATACCACCAGCATTTTTCACAGAACTAAAACAAACCATCCTATAATTTGTATAGAACCACAAAAGACCCAGAATAACCAGAACAACCTTGAAAAAGAAAAGCAAAGGTAGAGGCATCACAATTCTGAACTTCAAGTTATATTACAAAGCTATAGTGACCAAAACAGTACGGTAGAGGCACAAAAACAGACACATAAATCAATAGAACAGAACAGAAAACCCAGGAATGAATCCACAACTATATGGTCAATTAATCTTCGACAAAGCAGGAAAGAGATCCAATGGGAAAAAGACAGTCTCTTCAACAAATGGTGTTGGGAAAACTGGACAGCAACAAGCAAAATGATGAAACTGGACCACTTCCTTACACCATACACAAAAATAAATTCAAAATAGATTGAAGACCTAAATGTGAGACATGAAACCATAAAAATCCTAGAGGAGAACACAGGCAGTAACCTCCTTGACATTGGCCATAACAACTTCTTTCTACATGTCTCTGGAGGCAAGGGAAACAAAAGCAAAAATAAACTATTGGGACTTCATCAAAATAAAAATCCACATCCTCTTTCCTGTTATAACTTCAAGAAAGTCATATAACAGGAAACAGATCAGTGATTGCTAAGGGCTAGAGATGGTGTGGCTTGATTACAAGGGTACATGAGTGAACTTTTGAAGTAAAGGATACAACTCAGAACAGCTAAATGGAAGAGATTCACAGATCTGAATTGTGTAAGACTGTTGAATCACAGACCTGTACCTCTGAAACAAATAATACATTATATGTTTAAAAAAGAAAAAAAGAAGAAGAAGAAGAAGATAGCAGGAAGGGAAAAATGAAAGGGGGGAAATCAGAGGGGGAGACGAACCATGAGAGACTATGGACTCTGAGAAACAAACTGAGGGTTCTGAGGGGGGGATGGGTTAGCCTGGTGATGGGTATTAAAGAGGGCACGTACTGCATGGAGCACTGGGTGTTATACACAAACAATGAATCATGGAACACTACATCAAAAACTAATGATGTAATGTATGGTGATTAGCATAACATAATAAAAAAAAGAGATTCACAGATCAAATTATGAGAGATGGGGTACTCTGTTCCTCTTTCTTTTATGGTTTTTTTTTAATGTAGGTTCTATTACATAGGCACAATTGATTAAATCATTGACCATTAGTGACTGAATTCAGTATCTCTCCTCCTTGGAATTTTGAGGATGAGGCTGAAAGTTTCAACCCTGAAAATACATGGTTGGTTCCTCTGGCGACCAGCTCCCATCCTGAAGTTATCTAGGGGCCCACCAAGAGTCATCTCCTTAGCATAAATTCAAGTATGGTTGACAGGGGCTTTTATGAATAACAAAAGATGTTCCTTTCATGGACATCACAAGAGTTTTAGAAGCTGTGTGCCAGTTAAGGAGACAAAAATCAAATATGTATTTATCATATCACAATATTTTAATATTATACAAAATAAGCATAATTATTAATATTTTAGGCCTTGGAGAAAATATTATTTTAGAAAATCATTAATGGGGATATTTGATTTTCTTTTTTTTTTTTTTTAAAGATTTTATTTATTTATTTGAGAGAGAGAGAATGAGAGAGAACACATGAGAGGGGATAGGGTCAGAGGGCAAAGCAGACTCCCTGCCGAGCAGGGAGCCCGATGCGGGACTCGATCCAGGGACTCCAGGATCATGACCTGAACCGAAGGCAGTCACTTAACCAACTGAGCCACCCGGGCACCCAAGGGATATTTGATTTTCTACTAGAGCATGATGTCCACCTTTTTTGCCTTTCATTTAATAATTTTACACATTTTCAGAACTGCATAGGTCAATATCCTTTCCCCTCACAGTATTAGTGATGCTATTTTGTACATTTATAACACAATTAGAATTTTTGTCATGGTCTATATTCCATCCTGGATACCCTGACTACCTAAATTGATTTATTTTTAAATTTGCATACACTAAGGACTTTGAGATGTAAATTTCTGTTTTTTTTAAATTTTTAAAGTTTTTATTTAAATTCCATTTAGTTAACATACAGTGTAATGTCAGTTTCTGGTGTACAATATAGTGATTCAACACTTTCATACAACAACCAGTGCTCATCACAAGTCCACTCCTTAATCCATATTACCTATTACACCATTCCTCCAGCCCCCACATCCCCACTGGTAACCACCAGTTTATTCTCTATAGTTAAGAGTGGTTTTTTGGTTTACCTTCCTCTCTCTTTTTTTCCCCCTTTGCTCCTTTGTTTTGTTTCTTAGATTCCACATATGAGCAAAATCATATGGTATTTGTCTTTCTCTGACTTATTTCACTTAGCATAATACTAGCACATTAGCATATTAGCATAATACACACACACACACAAACACACATATATGTATGAATGACACTTGGGCTGTTTCCATAATTTGGCTATTGTAGATAATGCTGCTATAAACATCTGGGTGCTTGTGCCCCTTTGAATTAGTATTTTCGCATTCTTTGAGTAAATACCTAGTAGTGCAATTCCTGGATCATAGGGTAGTTCTACTTTT
Source organism: Phoca vitulina (assembly GCF_004348235.1). Classification (NCBI taxonomy): domain Eukaryota; kingdom Metazoa; phylum Chordata; class Mammalia; order Carnivora; family Phocidae; genus Phoca; species Phoca vitulina. Next base: position 64,284,221 of record NW_022589712.1, on the reverse strand, counting down.
AACTTTTTGAGGAAACTCCATACTGTTTTCCACAGTGGCTGCACCAGTTTGCATTCCCACCAACAGTGCAAAAGGGTTCCCCTTTCTCTACATCCTTGCCGACACCTGTTGTTTCTGTGTTGTTAATTTTAGCTATTCTGAAGGTGTGAGGTGATATTTCACTATAGTTCTGATTTGTATTTCCCTGATGATCAGTGATGCTGAGCATCTTTTCATGTGTCTATTGGCCATCTGTATGTCTTTGGGAAAATGTCTGTTTATGTCTTCTGCCCATTTTTTAATTGGATTATTCATTTTGGGGAGTGTTGAATTTTATAAGTTTCTTATATATTTTGGATACTAATGCTTTATCAGATGTCATTTGCAAATATCTTCACCCATTCCATATGTTGCCCTTCAGTTTTGTTGATTGTTTGCTTCACAGTACAGAAGCTTTTTATTTAGATGTAATCCCAATAGTTTATTTTTGCTTTTGTTTCCCTTGCCTCCAGAGACATATGTAGAAAAAAGTTGCTATGACCGATGTCAAGGAGGTTACTGCCTGTGTTCTCCTCTAGGATTTTTATGGTTTCATGTTTCACATTTGTCTTCAATCCATTTTGAGTTTATTTTTGTGTATGGTGTAAGAAAGTGGTCCAGTTTCATTCTTTTGTTTGTTGCTGTCCAGTTTTTCTTCACCTTACACTTTTAATTCTTCCTCCCCATTTTATTGATATATAGAGGTTAATAAGTTCTTAAAATTTATTTTGCTTTATACAAAATATTTAAGTTGTTCCAATATGTTAATGCAGTAGATTTCTAATTTATTATTTTCCAAATTAATCTTTTGTCAGAAAATTATTTTCTTGGCAATTGATCATAATTGGTAGTCATTATATGTATAATAAATCATGCACTAAAATAATATTTTCAACTGGTAAGGTATGTAATACACTTAAAATGCATTATATATCATAAGGAAAGGAAATAATAGAAAATGATTTTAAAATGGTATGTTATTCTACATAGACATAATTCTATTAGCTTTAGCATGCATCCTAAGTGTCCATGTTTAAAAAGCCTATATTTCTATTAATCTACTTTTAAAAATTACAAATGAAATAGGTTTAGTGAAGAAATAGTATCATAAAAAATGCATATAAGGGGGAAAAGATTGCCTGTAATCCCATGGGCCTCTACCAGCCACTGCTAACATATTATACTGCTTTTCAGTATATGTATTTGTAAAAAATGTAGACACTCCTAAAAGAGGCAATAACCAAAATGCTATCATTAAATGAGGAAAATCAAACCTTTATGCCCCTTCACATTGAGAACTTCCTAAACACCTGGAAACTTTACCTCCAGTTCACTACATATCAGCTTGTTGCCATAATTTACCTGCTACTTTACATTATAATGACATGGTACAGAAGAGACAAAACTGTTGTTTCCCTGCTGACGATGTAATCCATACACACCTGTTTTCTGCTGGGAAAACTGCAGCAGTAGATGTGGTAGCATTTTAACCTGTTAGACGGTGACAAAGTAGCATGCTGAAAACACATGAATTTGACAAACTTTCACATACTGTTTGCAAATTGAACACAAGCAGTGGGATGCTGGCATATGTTACTATTTCCATGATGACAGATTATGATGCTTCAGGTAAAAGTTAGAATCATTCATGGAAAAGTAGAAGAAACCCAGTTATGAAACAAAGCTATGGGGTACAAGCTTCATGTTTTCTAATATCTTCCAAATAAATTTCATTTTAATATAAAGTTTCTTTTAAAAGCAAAGAAGTTAGGGCCCCTGGGTGGCTCAGTCAGTTAAGCATTGGACTCTTGATTTTGGCTCAGGTCACGATCTCAGGGTCATGAGATTGAGCCCCATGACAGGCTTCACGCTCAGTAGGGTGTCAGCTTGAGGATGTATGTATCTCCCTCTCCCTTTGCCACTCCCCCTGTTCACACTCTGTCCCTCTTTCTCAAATAAACAAATCGTTAAAAAAAATAAAAGCAAAGGAGTTAAATCAGGAATATCCAAAGAAGTGGGAGAAAGGAGGTTACATTAGGCTTTTTCTTGAATTAATTATATTTCAGATAAAGATAAAAGGTCTGATTATGATGTTCAGAATAATTGATTTAGTTTTCTTTCAAACTAGTGATTTTTGCAGTGTATATGTAAAGATAAGCTAGGTCTGAATGCAGGTACACCATCAGTCATGTTTCCTCCAGATAAGGATGTATTATTATTCACATTGTTAGTCTATTTCATGCAAAATTGAACAAATAGGTCACATGATCAGCTGCTTTCTTCCTTAGAAGAGAATTAATAAAAACAAAACAATATTGAGTTTTGATTAATTATATTTTGTCATTTGTTGAGTGTGCCTTTAAACAATGTTACTATTTTACTTTTATGGTGGAAGGAAATCCAATAGCATTTTAGAAACTGTTCAAAAATTATTGGTTTTAGAAATTTTTGTACTTCTCTTCATTAGTGATAAATAAAATTTTAAGTATTTGTATATTTATCAATACGTTTATTGATTTGCTAGTTATTTTTCTTCATATGTGGTCACCCAAAATAAAGGCTACTTGGCTTTGAGCTCTAATTAAGAAAAGGTGATCTGAAGACAACCTCCAACCAAACCATTGCATTTTGAAAGAATTAGCTTGGAATCATCTAAAGTTATGATTTTTAACGATTTTTTTTTCTGGAAAAAGAGCACAGATTTTCTAGTTACTCTTTTTTATCTTGTTTATTTTGTAGATTAGATTATGCTATTATATTTAATTTAGTTGTTATTTGTATTATTTATATAATGTGGTTTTCATCCAGTATTAGATAGTAAAGTGGTTTAGATGTGATGCTAATGATTCTAACTACACATGGGTCTGTTTATAGTGGAAAAAATTTCAGGGGTACTAGAAGAAAACAGAGAGGGGGGAAAACCTGACAAAATATTAGCTTTCCCTTTTAAAAATTTACTTTGGTATAGTAATGGCAATCAATTACCCAGTGGAAATTATAGGAAATAAGACTCTGAACAATTTTCTTGTCCGTATTATCCAATAAGCCCCTCCATCACTTGCACTTTATAATTTGCTATCTACTAACAGGTAAAATAATTATGCTATTGGGTTACCACTCATGTCTCATGTGTAGATTCCAGATTTACTTCCTTGGATGATGCCTTCCCTGACTCCCTCCTATTTTGTTCAAGTATTTTACTCTTATTTGAAATGTTCTTATTTATTTATTTGTCTTTGGTTATGTTGAGTTTGTTGTCTTACTTCCTAAAATAGAATGTAAAAATCCTTAAAGGAAGTACCTTTGGCTATTTGATACATTGCAGTTTCCAAGATGTCAAGAACAGTGCATGATGAATATTACATACTCAGTCAACACTGGAAGTTATTGGAATGAAGGAATAAATAAATAAACAAACAAATTATCTGAATTAATAATAAAGTGTTTAAGAACACGACCCACATTATCAACACTATGTAACTTTTATTTTAACTAATCTATGGCCATTTAATATAATCCTCTGTCAATGATGAGTATACTGTCAAAATCTAGGCTAAATCTCTAAGGCCACTAAGAAGTTTTAGTCAATGTTGTTGATAAGAAAGATGTTTATCCTCTGTACCTTTCTCCCTGCCCCCCGCCCCCAGTTTCCTTCAGAGACAGGAAAAAAAAACATAATTTTAAACTTGGATATTCATTTATGTATGTTTATGTTTGCTCTCCTTGAATATCTTATAATAGAATTGAAGGTGGGAATTATATTCTTAATTCAGTATTAAAGAAAATCTTATATAAAGAAAATTATTCTTGAAAATACTTTATGAATCCATGTATTGCATTCTTATATACCATCCCACAGAAGATCCATCCCACCTATGTTTTCCTTCTAGTTTGAAACAGATTATTATTTCTTCAGTTAAGTATTATGATATATTTGGCTTGTGTTTAAAGGCCATTTTGGTTAAGTTATGAACCTTAAACATAAGAATTGCACTTAACATTTTGTCATATTTACACTATCAGAGAAGATAAAGATACATGCTACATTTTGAAAACTATGCTGACTTCTGGGCATAGGCTAATTGAGTAAAAAAGTAGGGATAAATGCTTACACAACTAAACTTACTGTCTTTCAGAAATAGAATTCAACTCCACTCTAAAACATCAAGATCCCTTTAAGTCTAATCTTTTCAAGGATTAGAAACAGTAAGTTGTCTTGCCTTGATTTCAGAGAATTATTTTGAGATTGAACAAAGCAGCAATAGCAGCTCACCCAGAACTACCCCTTCTTCTCTGTGTTTCTTCTGATACATTTAGCTTGCCAGCCTGTACTTGACTTGTATTTGGTCCATCCCTACATTCTTAAATCCAACTGTCTTGGGATCAGACTCTGCCAAGGCCTGGCCTACACCATCAGCTCTGACTGAATGCCAGGATTCCCGGCTGCCCTGACAAGCCTGGAGAGACATTCTGGTTTTTGTCTCTCCTTTGAATATCTGAGGTTTCCAAATAAGTGACTCGCAGATAAGTGAAATATTACAGTGTCCCAATCATAGACATTATTATTTATATCCCACTGATATTTGAGTGATTTCTGGCTATGAAAATCTCCAACATCTAAAATATTATACTTTGTTTTGGGTGACAAAACTGACAATAAACATTGACAAACTGAATCAAATACAGAGTAAACCAACACAATAATGTTAATTCTTGTAACTACATTTGAGAAGCAATGTCTAAAGAAACCGATAAATGTGTCCTGGAAAACAAAATATTAAGGAATAACATGCTAGTTGTGTCTTAACCTTAAAATGAGAAACATAAATATACACAAGGAATGAGGAGGTTTTTTTTTAAAGTCTAGATTCTGTCACTCAGTGTCCATCAATGAAAAACTTTAACCCTCAGCAAATGCTTACAAAACTCCAAGTAGTTGACTATTCTCTGGACTTGGAGTCTCAACACTCAATATCCTCAAGGTCTGGTATTCAAAAATGTAAACATGGTGGGTCTGTAAATTGGTTGATTCATAATATTATCCTACAAAGCATTGAAGTAAGTCTGTATAGAGTAGACTTGTGCATGTAAACTATTTGAAATCACATTTATTTTACTTTATTTTACTTTCCTCACTTGTGAGAGGTACCGATGATCTTATCAGTCTTTGTTCTGACCATTTGTGTAAAATGTTCATCTTCCAAGCTATTTTTAAAACCATAAAAATTCTAAAGATATTAAAATTCTAAGTAATAACAGATTAATATATTTTATAGTAATTCAAAATCAGGAAACTTTAAACCCATTTCTTATTTTTATATTTATCATCATTTTATAGGTTAGATTAGTGGATTAGAGAAGAATATTTTGTTTTTGTTGTCAATTCTGCTGCTTAAAATTGAGCCACTTTTATAACTGGAAATTTTTTTAAAAGAATGCAATTAGAGTAATTCTTGCTTTGGGAACTTATATTTACAAGATATGTTCATCCTGACTGCTATGGGGTTTATTCATTATAAATAACACATGACAAGAATTTCTGCTGATTATATTTAAAACACTCAACAACTTACAAATATGTTTTTCTTTAAACAATATATAATCCATCATATTTTAATGGCATTTAGAGAAGCTGTGGAATCAGATTACCCATAGCAAAAAAGCCAATATAACTGATAAATATTATATTGGTTAATCTAGAATAAATAACATTTCAATGAGTGTTTGGCATTTTGGTTTATTATTTGCTTATAGTGCGAAGCTGACGTTTTAGAGAACATATACTTTAAGGAATATAAAATTAAGCTGCAATTGAAAGGTCTCTCTCTCCTTCCCTTTCTTGTAAATACAAACACACACATACATATACATACATATCTATAACTACACACATATATGTGAAATATGTTTTTTTCCTGATATCAACAATAGAAAGGGAGAGAGAAGTAGCTGAGTAAAGTAAAGGCAGCACCCACATGTAACAGCCAACAAAGATGAGGGGTATGAATGAGATCCAGAAAATTAAACAAATTAGAAACTTTACTCATCATATCTAATGCATCACTTAATTTTCCACTGTTAAGAAACCATAGATTATTTAATAGACAATGTTTATCAACTTGTGAAAGTGCAAACAATGTCTATTTATTTTCATTTCCTTTTCCTTCTTGTTAAGACAAGGTTGGGAGAGAGGAGTGAAATACCAAAAGATGAAAATATATAGGGATGTTCAAAGATATTAAGAACAGTACAGGAAGACTATCAAAAGATATTTATTACAGTGTATACGGTAGGCTAGAGTTCATACTACACAGCAATTATATGAGAGAAATATGGTAGATGGAATTCATAATGTAACAATTACTTATGACTAGTGGATTATTGACTTTCTACACCAAATAAGAAATGCTTAATGCTCTGAGTGTAAAAATATTTAGAATAATTTGTAAATGAAGGGTGGGAAATCAGAGGGGGAGACGAACCATGAGAGACTATAGACTCTGAGAAACAAACTGAGGGTTCTAGAGGGGAGGGGGTGGGGGGATGAGTTCGCCTGGTGATGGGTATTAAAGAGGGCACGTTCTGCATGGAGCACTGGGTGTTATACACAAACAATGAATCATGGAACACTACATCAAAAATTAATGATGTAATGTATGGTGATTAACATAACAAAAAATAAAATAAAAAAATTTAAAAATTAGAATACTTTGTAACTCTTTGAGTCAAATGAGTGATATTACTATTGCTAACAATTATAAAGAACGTATGTATACTTTAAATAAACACAACAGATTTTTTATGTATTTTGGTTTCAGCCTTTGTGCCATAAACTATTTAATGAAAGATTTTATCCACATCATCAGAGAAATCAACTTCAGCTGAAAAGCCTAAAATTAATTTATTCAGTTTCTAAATGTGCTATAAATTATCACTTAATAGTAAATATTTGATTACCACAAGCCTGCTGTTGATTTTAAAACCCCAATTTTAGCCAGTATACAATTGAAATCTAAACTTTTCTTCTCCTATCCCCCTAAAATCAGACAAATCCAAAATATCTTCCTACTTAGATACTCATTCACTTATTCTTCAAATATGTATTGATTAGACATGAATTTTGTGACAGATTCACTTAAGTGCCAATTATGTGCCATGCATACTTGCTAAATGAAAACCACCAAGTGGGCATCAGTTCTGTTTATTTCTGTAAAAGCAAGATTTATTACTGCTCTGAAGTAGTGAGTGCTTTGTACTCTTCATTTTCCAATTTACTAACTCTGAGTTTTTTAAGTTATTCTCTTTTCCCATTATGTAACTAGTATAATTACTAGTGGAATGAGCAGAAAAATGGAATTTTAGTTTCTGGGTTACAAATATGAGGAGCCACATTTATATCTGATCAAGAATTACCCAGCACAAGATATAAAAGACTTTGGACTACATAGAATAACTGGATATTAGCTTGTGGTTGTCCCCCTTTGGGAAGGATGAATGTGACAAATGAAACATTGATTTTAGCACCATTAATGTGTTGTATTTTATATCTTCCTTTGCAGCAAAGATGACCAAAGAATTGAAAGACTAACTGTGTGAAGTTAAAAAAAAAAAAAAGCTGTTTTAATAGGATTGTCAAAACTGGGAGATGTATGTTTTGCCTTTCACATATAATCCTTTTTTCCCCTTGAAATACTAATGTGGTATTGAAACCACTCACTAAAGAAGGCAGTGTAGGGGGTTAAAAATACAGCAAACAAGAATATTCTAGATCCCTAATATCCATGGATGTTCCCTAACAACCTTGGGCTTCAACCTCCAGGATCCTTTTAGGTAGAGAAAGTAAATGACTATCTTGAAAATTCCACTGTTATTTCCAATTTTAAGTGTTTATCCCAAATGATGGAACATCAGAAGGACAACAGGACTAAAGAAATAGTTTGCACTAATATTTGCAAGGTAAAAGTTAGGAGTATAGTAAATTTTTTTTTTAAAGATTTTATTTATTTTTCAACAGAGAGAAAGAGACAGTGAGAGAGGGAACACAAGCAGGGGGAGTGGGAGAGGGAGGAGTAGGCTTCCCGCTGAACAGGGAGCCCGATGTGGGACTCCATCCCAGGACCCTGGGATCATGACCTGAGCTGAAGGCAGACGCTTAACGACTGAGCCACCCAGGCGCCCAGGAGTATAGTAAATTTTTAAAGAAGGATAGATGTTGTATCAATTTACAATGATATAAATGCCATTTGGAGAGCTACTTTTACAGACAAATGATAAGTAATTGGTGGATACACATTTTCTATCACTTCAGGTACTTTAACAAAAGCTATTTTTTCTGTTCTTTTGATTTAAAACATTTTGGCAAAAAAAAAAAACTTTAAAAGTAGTGATAAAATTGTAGTAGATAAAAAATACAATCAAAAGTCTCACTAAGCAGTTACTTTGCTTTAAAATTTAAGATTTCAGGTTAGTTGACATAGATTGTTGCACTAAAGAAACAATCCATGTAAGTCTATATGGGTATTTAAATATCACACATAGTAGATATCACATGTGTATTATACCAATAAAATTATATTAGGTTATTTTCTGCCCAAATTGAGAAGATCATTAGAGCTTGCACTATGAAGTACTAATAACTACATGGCCTTATTTGGGATAGTTTCTCATTCTTTATAAAAAAAAAAAAAAAAGAAGGAAATTTAATTGTGACTTATGTTGGTGTATTCCATTATATGGATGTATCACAGTTTATTATCCAATCACCAATTAGACATTTTTTAAAAATTTTCAGCAATTATAAATAAAGCTACTATAGACATTTTTTTAAAAGATTTTATTTATTCATTTGAGACACAAAGATACAGAGAGAGAGAGAGAGAAAGCATGAGCAGGGAGAGAGGCAGAGGGAGAGGAAGAAGCAGGCTCCTCGCTGAGCCAGGAGCCCAATGTGGGGCTCGATCCCAGGACCCTGGGATCATAACCTGAGCCAAAGGCAGATGCTTAACCATCTGAGCCACCTAGGCGCCTCCCACTATAGACATTCTCATACAGGGTTTTGTGTGAACAAAATTTTATTTTTTTAATAATACAGTAGACATCAGTTTAACTTTACTTATAAGAAATTGCCAAACTATTTTCCAGAGAGACCATACCATTTTGCATTCCCACAATCAATGAATGAAAGTTCCAGTAGGTTAGCTTCTATGTCACACTTGGTATTGTCTTTTTAAAATTTTATTTTTAACTCTGGCTTTCTTTTATAAAACATTCTCCAGTGCAAATAACACAATCTAACTTGAGGATTTAGTTTCTTCTTTCAAAGCATGTCTTTGTCACAAACTATGTGATCAGGTGCATGGAATTGATTTTTTTCTTAAAAAATATAATATTTATTCTAATATTAATAATAAATATATTTAATTGTAATATAATGGTTATTCTATGGTATAATTGATAATATATTTAAACAATGCACACTTATTTTCTAAAATCTTCAAGTTATAAGCTCATTTTATTTCTGAGGTTTTGAGATTTTTTTCTTTCAGTTATTATATAATCCCTTAAGAAATGCAATCCCCTATATAATCACTATAAACAGAATACCAGCTGTTGTACATGGAAACTTGTATTTGGTCTTCACATACAGTGATTCAAAGGCAAGCATAAAGAGCATTGGTTAAAAAAATGTGATTAAACACATTACTAGATCAATCCTGATAATCCAAATATGTAAACAAATATTGGATTTGAGTTTGTATGCTTACATACATACATATATAATACTTATATACACATTTAAAACTTTTTATTTCTATTTTAATAATGGCAATGATAAAAAACTTTTCTATAGGTTTTTGCACTTAAATGCATCATTCATTGACTTCTATCTAATAATATTGAAAACATACTAGTTGTGAAATGAAGAAGATTACAAACTGTGTTGTACTTAAAAACATTATGTGTATATGCATCTCAAAGCATGATCTATATATAGACAATGTCCTATTTGTATGTAATTGGGTTGGAAGACTGTATTTCAAAAGCTAATGGCAATTATCCACATGAATTCAATCAGTAATTAAATATAATAAAACCTAATTTTATTTACTCTTAATTTTAAAAATTATCAATAATTTTAGAGCTGTTAAATTGCATATACACATAATGTGAAAGTAAATAGCTATGAGTGAGCATGCAGTTAAATACAATACTGTGAGTATTTACAAAAAGTGTACACTTAAATTTTCGGGTTAATTTTATAACCCACTATCATTTTTATAATTATGCAAACTAATAGAAGAGCATACATATCTCATACTTCAGCACTCGAAGAATTATTGGTGTAAAAAATATAATTACTTACAATTTTTATATTGCTTTCACAGAATTACTTTTATAGATATAAAACAGCACACTTAGTTTTAATTACTGGTACAAGTAAAACAATTACTTGTTCAGTTTTGCAAAATTACTTTAAAATATTTGTTTTTAAGACCCTGTTTCACAAGGATAAATATTTATAAGTAAGAAAAATTACATGGTACAACACTTTTTTTCTGTAAGTTTCTTATAAATAAGTCCCATGGTATTAATATAGTACTTTTTATATTGATTTAACTTGATTTAATTTAGTCCACTAATTATTTAAGCCTGTTTGTAAACCTTTTTTTAGGGGACGGATTTTTTTTTTTTTACATTTTTTAATTTTAATTTCAGTATAGTTAGCATACAGTGTCATTTTAGTTTCAGGTGTACAATATAGTGATTCAACAATTCCACACATCACCCGGTGCTCATCACAAGTGCACTCCTTAGTCCCCATCACCTATTTAATGCATCCCCCCACCCACCTCCCCTCTGCTAACTATCAGTTTGTTCTCTATAGTTAAGAGTCTGTTTCTTAGTTTGTCTCTCTTTTTTTCCTTTTTCTTCTTTGCTTTGTTTCTTAAATTCCACATATGAATGAAATTGTATGATATTTATCTTTCTCTGATTGACTTATTTCGTTCAGCATTTTACTTTCTAGCTCCATCCATATCATTGCAAATGGCAAGATTTCATTCTGTTTTATGGCTGAGCAATATTCCTTTATTTATACCACTTCTTCTTTATCCACTCTTCTATCAATGGACACTGGGGCTGCTTCCATAACTTGAGTGTTGTAAATAATGCTGCAATAAACGTGGGTGCATGTATCCCTTTAAATTGCTGTTTTTTTATTTTTGGATAAATACTCAGTAGTGCAGTTACTGGATTGTAGGGTAGTTCTATTTTTTAATTTTTTGAGGAACCTTTATACTGTTTTCCACAGTGGGCATCAGTTTGCACTCCCACCAAAAGTACACAAGGGTTCCTTTTTCTCCACATCCTCACCAACACTTGTTTTTTCTTGTGTTTTTTATTTTAGCCATTCTGACTGGTGTGAGGTAATATCTCATTGTGGTTTTGATTCACATTTCCCTGATGTTGAGCATCTTTTCATGTGTCTGTTGGCCATCTGTATGTCTTCTTTGGAGAAATGTCTGTTCATGTCTTCTGCCCCTTTTTAATTGGATTATTTGTGAGGTTTTTTTGGTGTTGAGTTGTATAAGTTCTTTATATGTTTTGGATACTAATTTATCAGATATGTCATTTGCAAATATTTTCTCCCTTTTAGTAGGTTACCTTTTAGTTTTGTTGATTGTTTCCTTTACTGTGCAGAAGCTTTTTATTTTGATGTAGTCCCAATAGTTTATTTTTGCTTTTGTTTCCCTTGCTGCAGGAAACATATCTAGAAAAATGTTGCTATGGTTGAGGTCAGGGACATTACTGCCTCTATTCTCCTCTAGGATTTTTATGGTTTCATGTCTCACATTTATGTCATTAATCCATTTTGGGTTTATTTTCGTGTATGGTGTAAGAAAGTGGTCCAGTTTCATTCTTTTCATGTAGTTGTCCAGTTTTCCCACCACCATTTGTTGAAGAGACTGTCTTCTTTCCTCCTTTGTGGAAGATTAATTGACCATATAATTGTGCATTTATTTCTGAGTGTTCTTTTCTGTTCCATTGATCTATGTGTTTATTTTGATGGCAGTGCCATACTGTTTTGATTACTACAGCTTTGTTACATAACTTGAAGTCTGGAATTGTGATTCCTCCAGTTGTTGTTCATTTTTGTTTGTTTGTTTGTTTGTTTTTCTAGATTGTTCTTGGCTATTTAGGGTCTTTTTTGGTTCCAGACACATTTTAAGGTTGTTTGTTCTAGCTCTGTGAAAAATGCTGTTGGTATTTTGATAGGGTATGCATTAAATCTGTAGATAGACATTTTAACAGTATTTGTTCTTCCAACCCTGAGCATGGGTTATCTGTCTCTAACCTTTAAAAGAGATTTACTTTTCGCTCCACTTCTTCCCAAATTCCTGTATTAGATCCTAGAATACACAGCAATCTAGAATCCTCTACAAACTCTCAGGGTTTGTTTTGTTTTGTTTTTGCTTCCTCCTTTCACATTCATCTACAATTCACCCCCCTCTAAGTTGCTTTTACCTGTCAGAATTTCTATGCCTGTTTTTCACTATGATTAGAAAGTTATTTCATTAATAATTTTAATTGCTTAAAAAACATTATTTTTAAAATTCTTCTTTTGCTCTTTTAGGGCTTTAGTGATAAAAATTTTTTTTGGTAAAAGATTTTTAAAATCTCACTTGCTTTTAAAATAACACCTCCACCCTCAATCTATTTGTTCTCAATTAGAAAATTCTATCTGAAGGACAATTACTTTGTATATTTCTATCTGTTGTACTTGTCTAAACTTTTCGTTGTCATTCATTGCTATTGGATACTATTAATTCTTGCTGATTTGAGTCTCTTGTCCAATAAATTAGTTAAATAATATGTAAGATTTAAAATTACTACAGTGTTTTCTAGCCTTTATTGTTGGAAATACTCTGACCACATTACTTATGGTGGACATCTACTAGATGCTGAATGCAGTGTTTACCAAATTATTGCTCATCATGGTTTTTGCTGTATCTGTGTATCACTAGAAATCTTATTTCAATATATTATCCAGTAGATTACAACTGTATTCATAGAAATTCAGAGACAAAAATGTAACTTGAGCCTTCCTCATTCCTGCTAGCCAGGCATCTGAATAGTTGTGTGGGAAGATTAAGTTGGTGAAGTTTTGAAGCTGTCATAGACATACCTAAGCACCAGGTCTGTAATTCAGGTGTCAGAACAAGCTAGTGTATTATAACATTCCCACAGGAGTCTCCTCTTAAGCAAAAATATCCATAAAATTATGGCTTTTATGTTCTGTATATTCTAATGTGTACACTTAAGTAAGTATATAAAAAGAAATCAAAATGCTTATTATTTTTTGTGTAAAACTGTCTCACATAGTATAAGGAATACTGACCAAAACAATTTCAAGTGGAAAGAATTCATAGACTTTCTATCACCATCTCCTAATTTCCTTTCATCTTATTGTATGACATCAGTACCAAATGTACATATGTATACACATTTTGTTAAAATGATCCCTGGGGATGTAAATACTCTAGCCTTACTATTTTATGAATAATATTTGGATATAAATACCATAGCATTATATTTTATGAATCATATTTATCTTTTGATGAAAAGAACCATAACTATTTCTCTGTCTTATTCTTTGCATTATTGGGATTTAGCATATTGCCAAGTCATAATAGACATGGAAGATACATTTGCTGAACTGAATCCTAAGATAAATTCAACTTTTAAGAAACATAATAAAACATATTTGTAACACTGGGGTGCCTGGGTGGCTCAGTCGGTTGAGCACCTGACTCTTGATTTTGGTTGTGGTTATGATTTCAGGGTCATGAGATTAAGCCCTGCATCAGGCTCCACGCTCAGCAGGGAGTCTGCTTTAGACTCTCTCTCCCTTTCCCTCTGCCCCTCCCCCACACTCACGTGGGCTCTCTCTCAAAAATAAATACATAAATCTTTTAAAAATATATGTAATACTATAATATGGTACTCCATTTAGTGTGTATATACATAGATACATAAGCACACTATATATTCATTATGTACATATACTGTTATAGTACTATAATTACTGTGCAAATTTCCCATCCCATATATTTTTTCTTGTTCACTTTTTCACTTTAAATCTATATTTTATCTATTTCCTTTCCTTCTTTTTCTCTCTTTCTTTCTTTCACCTCTCTCTCTCTCTTTTCATGATTTCTCAAATATCAGCCCAGGGAGTTCTACAAATTCCTGAGGTATATCCTAAGAGATTCTGATAAAGTGGGTCTGCAGAAATGCTCAAAGAAGTGAAGTTTTGCAAATATATCCGGTGATACTAATGCAGATGGTCACTAGACAAAACTTTGGGTTACACTGTAGTTCTAAAAGGAAGGTAACGGGTAATTTGTGAAAACTAAATAATATGCTAATGAATCATCTTGGTAAAGTATATTATAGGTTTAATGTTACATCATTAACATGAGAGATCAAGAAATAGAGAAATTAACATAAACTGGAAATATAGTAGTCTCTCTCCACTTTGATGTTTAGCTTGTTTCATACAACCAGTAGAAAACTTGTTTGAGAAACATAATACCTAAAGTAAAATTAATTTAAGAAGACCAATAACATGAGTGAACCTATTAACTCACTTAGAACTTTAATATAAGCAACGACACCACCACCACCAATAGCAAGATAGTAAATAGAAAAGGATAGCAATAATATTTTATATATGTTAAATATGTAACAATAGATTCTTTGTATTATAATTTTTATTCTGCAGGAGAATTTGTCTTTCTTCTCTGTTAGGCATAAATTTAAGTTCTATCTAAATGTGAGCATTGGATTTGCTAAAGTCCATTCTGCAAGATGACCTCTGGTCCAGGGAATGTGGATTGAAACCTTCCAAGCCTGCAACTATTGCATGTGCCGTTGTGATACTACAGTTACAACAGCTATTTTTCTATAATCCTATATATATCTTCTCCTATATTTAGGAGATCATATATATGTATATATATGTGTGTGTGTGTGTGTATACACACATATTCACATATATTATCCTATATAAGAATACATATGCATTATCCTATATAAGGTATCATGTCTTCTCCTTTATTTACTGAAATATGGAAAACTAATAGATTGGTGTAGTAGTGATCAATATGGCCTTTATATTCTCCTCAGCTTGACTAATCTTTAGAGAGTTTTTTTTTCCTGACTATAATCCTTGACTGCCCTTTTCCTAGAGCATCTACTTTATTACAAATTTGTAATTGTAAATTCTTTCTCTGCTCCTTTGAGATGTACATTATCTCTAAGCCTCTTACTGGTTTTACAGTCCACACATGTCTTTCTCAAGGACCTGGGAACCATCCCTTTGAAATATAATCATAAGGGAAGAAAACACCCCTACCTCCCAGTCTTTGTGAGAGGATAGGACCTCACTTTGACAAGTGCTGATTGGCAAATAGATGACCTACCTAATCATATCTACCAATTTCCTCTTGAATGTCCTCCAGTACTTTTCCACTAGTTTATCCTTCTTGCTTTTTGTTTTGGGGGAATTGAGCTCAAACTCTCCCTTATTACAACAGTCTTGAATAAAGTCTCCCTTGCCTATTTAATTCTGTTTAATGCAATTTTTTGACATTAGCATTTACTTCTTTACCTTAATATTACAAGAAAACTTACATTACCAAGAAAACTTTAAAAAATAAACAAAATTCATTATGTTGTATCAGAAAATTCTTCAGCTCCAGGATATCTGGTTAATCAATTGCTGCCTAATTAGCTTTATAATCGCTTGTGAATCTCGCATTATAAATAACAGTTGATATTGATGTGTCATTTTAACTTATCTCTGTAGTTCTGGTGTGTCATAATAATCTCTACCAATAGCCTCTTTCTATATGTTCCCCATTTATATTATCATTACTTCCTAATTCAAGTAGGGGCATGTAAGTTACAAAAATGATGGGGTGATGGGGGCTTTTTTGGAAAAGTGGATAGTCATTATTGCTCTCCAAGTCTCAGTTTTCTGACCTATAAATTCTCTTTAAAAAATCATATATATATATATATATAGAGAGAGAGAGAGAGAGAGAAACAGAGAGAGAGAGAGAAAGAGAGAATAGTTGACACACAGTGTTATATTAGTTTCAGGTATACTGCATAATAATTCAACAACTCTGTACATTATACTATGCTCACCACAAATGTAGCTACCATCTGTCACCAAGCAACCCTATTATAATAGCATTGGCTATATCCCCTATGTTGTACCTTTTATTACCATGACTTATTCATTCCATAACTGGAAGCCTGTATCACCCACTCCTCTTTGCCCATTTTGCCCATCCCCCTATCACTCTCCCCTCTGACAACCATCAGTTTGTTCTCTGTATTTATAGGTCTGATTCTGCTTTTGGTGTGTTTGTTTATTCACTTGTTTTTTAGATTCCACATGTAAGTGAAATTATATGGTAAATGTCTTTCCTTGTCTGACTTATTTCACTTAGCATAATACCCTCTAGGACCATCCATGTTATTGCAAATGGCATGACCACATCCTTTTCATGGGAGTGTAATACACACACACACACACACACACACACACACATATGGAATATATGTATATATCTCACATCTTCCTTATCCATTCATCTATCAGTGGACACTTAGGTTGCTTCCATATCTTGGCTAATGTATATAATGTTGCAGTAAACATAGGGGTGCGTATATCTTTCTGAATTAATGTTTCTATTTTTGGGGGGTAAATACCAAGCATCCAAATTATTGTATCATATAATATTTCTATTTTTAATTTTTGAGAAAGCTCCATACTGTTTTCCATGAAGGAAACCATCAACAAAACAAAATGGCAACCTAGTAAATGAGAGAAGATATGTACAAATGATGTATCCGATAAAGTACTAATATCCAAAATATACAAAGAACTTACACAAATCAAAACCAAAACAAAACAAATAGCAAATAATCTAAGTAAAAATGAGCAGAGGACCTGAATTGACATTTTCCCAAAGAAGACTATACAGATGGCCAACAGACATATGAAAAGATACTCAGCATCACTAATTATCAGGGAAATGCAAATCAAAACCACAGTGAGTTATCACCTTACATTTGTCAAAATGGCTAGAATCAAAAAGAAGGAACAACAAGTGCTGGCGAGGATGTAGAGAAACCGGAACTTTTGTGCACTCTTACTGGGGATGTAAATTGGTATAGCCAGTGTGTAAATGCTCTTTCAAAGGTTGAAGATTGAAGCAATTTACATCATAAATCCTTTATATGTTATTTTTAAAATATAATAAGAGTATCTTATTAAAAAGTAGTGGCTATTCAAAAAATATATAAAGTTGATTAATTATATCAAAGGGATATGTATACACCATGCCCTAATTTTAAGGCATTATCAATTAAATCATTTTTAATGATATTTTTATTTTTATTTTTAATTCTATAGACTTGATCATAATATTCTTAACAGAAAGGAAATAATTAGAATTAAAATTACTTGAATTAATATAGTATCTTGCTTAGTATAAATTCTTTTTTTATATATTTTATTTTTTATTTTATTTTTTTTATCTTATTTATTTATTTGAGAGAGAGTGAGAGAAAGAGCCCAAGAGGGGGTAGGGTCAGAAGGAGAAGCAGACTCCCTGCTGAGCAGGGAGCCCGACACAGGACTCGATCCCAGGACTCAGGATCATGACCTGAGCCAAAGGCAGTCGCTTAACCAACTGAGCCACTCAGGCACCCTTGCTTAGTATAAATTCTAAGGGTATCTTCAATGCATTTAAATAACGTTCAGATCATTACAAGACAAAGGCAACCATAGGTTGGCATATAAATCATAATATGATGGCATTAATGGTATTATGAGGGAGCAATTAAGTTTCAGTATGTAAGGAAGTGCTTTGGGAAATTTAAATTCCTTTCATAACCTTATTATATTAAAATTTAGCAATATAGTCGAAGCACGTATAATCTACACTAAAAATTGTTTAATCTTTGAAAATGGGTTATATAGCCATACTTTTACGAATTTTCCTCATGAGAATGATCTTTTTCCTAACTTGAAAAAACATGCCTCAAGTATGTAATAATAATTAAAGCATGCACTTAATGCATGCAAAAATTTTTTAAAAAGCAAAACAAAACAACTTTTACTCTTCTTTTCACAACATATACCACTTCACTTAGCGTCTAATTTCCTCACACATTTTTCACAATTAGGACTCAGTATGTTCATCAAGTCTTTTCTTAATGTTTCTCATTTTTTTGGCTTTACACATTGGAAGATATGACTTAAAGTCACAGTTATCATACACTGTGCTTTGAATTTTCTGAGTTTGGAAATCCTAAAATATCTGCCTAATAGAAAATTTTTTCAAGTTCCCATTTAGGCAAAATCCTAAGTCACTAAATCTTGAGCCTTTAAAATAAAATCAACTTTCAACTAAAACAGGTCTATTGGATTGTTCCTGGATTCTATAATTCTCTAACATCAGGATACTGCCCAGAAAGAAGCTGAAAACCAAATAAAAATCACTGATCCTTGCTGTCAGTCTCTCCAGTAGGAAAAAAAGAGTCAATGTGACTGTTTATTGATTTTTTTTTTTCCAAAGCAAACATTTGTTCTAGTAAAATTATACTTCCTCCCCCTCAAAATATAACTGCCTTTCATATTCAAAACTTTTAGAAGCTATATTTATTAATATAAATGACATTAATAGTTAATAGTTGTTAATGGCACATTTATTAATGTTTAAATTTTACATTAAAGTTTGCCTATTTTAAATTCCTTAAATAGAAATAAAATACAAGATATATATCCTTACTAGGGACTTCTGGGTGGCTCAGTCAGTCAAGCATCTGCCTTTGGCTCAGGTCATGATCCCAGGATCCTGGGAGAGAGTCCTGCAATCTGTCAGGCTCCTTGCTCAGCAGGAAGCCTGCTTCTCCCTCTGCCTGCCACTCCCCCTGCTTGTGCTCTCTCTCTCTCTCTCTGACACATAAATAAATAAAATCTTGAAAAAAAAGAAATATATAGCCTTACTATCTGTATCTAAAAATACCTTTTTACATTCAGCTTCATATATTTACTTTGATTTCCCCATTTTTAATAACCTCTAACATTTAAATAAAAATGACTTATTTCTCACAAATTTGCTTTCCATAAAAGCTCATGGAAGCTTGAAATATATCCTCCTTTTCCAAATATCCATGTTGAGATTACTAAAGTATTGGTGTGTATAATTAAAACAGTACAAAATATTGAAAATTATAAGATCAGAATATCTGGTCACTGAATTTATTTCTATAACTTTTCAATATAAAATCAGTTGCAAAATTCAAACTTTAATATATAACATTTGATTCTGTATCTGTGTTTCCAATAATTTATTAGTTGTTTATTTCATGTGCATAGAAAAATTGTAAATTAATAAAAGGAATCCAGGTCATTACCAGGGGAAAAAAGAATGTGTAATGAATATGGAGTGTGGCAGTGATGAAGGATAGGCAGGTTCAATGATTTCTTCCTTGAAAATAAAATTACAAATGATTCTAGAGTGATAAAAATTCAACATTCTTTTTTGTCCATTGCTAATTCCATACTTAAATTGTGAGTAGAATAACCATATTACTAATACTGATGGTCATCGTTTAATTACATTGGACATATGTTTTGATTTTTCTCCATTTAATATGGAAAATTGCTTTGGCTAAAATATGTTCATTTTTTTCTATATTTAAAGTGTAGCCTCTGTATTTTAATCTATTATCTTCTAAGGTATTGAATTATGTGGTTTGACTTTACACTACGCAAAGATTAAGCATTTCCTTTAGTTCCTTTTAAATTAACCTTCCATTAGTTTTTGAGTGATCTCTCCTTCTTGTATTATGGAATAGCATATAAAAAAGGATCTTATCAATTTTACTATACACTTCAAAATCTTAAATAACTCAATTATATTCACTCTATCTCTTCACATTTCCAGGCTAAATAATCTTAACTTCCCCACTTTCCTTTTGTATATGTGTAAGTTTCATTCTACTTTAATCATCTTATGTGTCCTTTTGTGAACTCTTTCATCCTTATCTTACCCCGGGGAATGTATCCTAACTTAAGACAGTGCTTCACATTGGAAGATTCTATATATAATTATAACATACATTAGTGCTATTAATTTGCATTTATATGCCATTTCGTTTATGCAAAGTCTTTCAGTTTATCTTTACAATATTGCTGGGAACTTATTAGCATATGTGCTTGGAAAGAGAAAGTACAAAGAGGTTGAAACTAACCCCAAATCACTAGCAGTACATCTAAATTATCCTTTGAGACAACAGAAAATGATTCTTTTTACTTAAAAAATCTTTTTAAAAAACTAATTTCATTGATAGGAACTTACTAAAAGTCATTGTTAATTCTCTAGCAATAGAAAGTACAAGTAAACAAAGTGATAACTTTGATACAGAATTCTTTTTAAACTAGTAAGACTACTTGTTTAGTGTATGAGAATGACTTAGAAAAGTATAACTTTGTCACTTATTCTGATTTTAAAATAATTTTGTTCAAAGGATAATGAATTTCCAATATTTTATAAACAAAACTGACGAACATAGGGGAAGGGAAGGAAAAAATAAAATAAGATAAAAACAGAGAGGGAGGCAAACCATAAGAGACTCTTAACTATAGAGAACAAACTGAGGGTTACTGGAAGGGAGGTGGTGGGGGAAAAGGGGAAATTGGGTGAGGGGCATTAAGGAGGGCACTTGATGTAATAAGCATGGGTGTTATATGCAACTAATGAATCAATAAATTCTACTCCTAAAACTAATAATACACTATATGTTGACTAACTTGAATATAAATAAAATCTAAAAATAGTGAAAAAAAGATATTAAAGATTGCTAAAAAGCTAAAAAAGAATGAATCCTCAATTTCCCTTTCAATATAATTACCCATGGAGACTAGTGGTCCTCCTCTTTCTCATCATCTATGATTTGTTGAAAAGTGTATGAGAAATGCTGCATAAAGATAAAGCAAATTTATGTCTAGAAATGAAATTAGGGATTATAAAGTATACAAAACACCAACTTCTAAAGCCATTGAAAATGCCCACAAGTCCCCTTCTAAAATCTTCATCTTGCTTCTCATTCTTTTCTAATTAAATTTATGTTTCAGTACCAACATTCATGACAAAGGTAAAAAATCTAGTTTATAGTCAGATTTTCAGTTTAAATTTGTTATCTAACCTTTTTTTCTTTTTTACATTGGAAATTTTATCAATGATATAGAATCTATAATCATTTATTTAGTAGTCTGGAAAAGTTTAGAAACATAGTCTGTATAAAATTATTTATATTGAAAATGCATTCCTAATTCTAAGTAATGCACTTACTTATAATTTTATTATTATAGTAAAGAGAAAGAATGATGCTTTATTTTTTAAAGAAAATTAAAAGAAAGTTGCAAGTTTTGAAATGCAATTCATTTGAATTGTATGTTCAGCATTTTTTTGTCCTAAAAGAGAAAAGCACAATGACCTTTTCAAAAATTTTCACAATCCTTAACTACTTCTCAGTTAATAATACTGTGTGTTAAAATGTTCAATGGAGATGATATTACATCATCATTATCTTGACTCAGTCACCATATCCTTGTAATTAGTACTGAATGAATACAATATGATTTGAGCAAGATTCATCAGAGTTCCCCTCTGCCCTGCAACCTGTAAAATACTTTACTCACTTCACTTGGCTTTAAGAGAGAGAGTAATTATAACTTTGTTTTCAAACTGGGAAATAGAAATCAATAAATAAATACTAATGTTTCCTGCTCTTATTTATTTTAAAAGTCTTAAGTTTGGGGGCGCCTGGGTGGCTCAGTCGTTAAGCGTCTGCCTTCGGCTCAGGTCATGATCCCAGGGTCCTGGGATCGAGCCCCGCATCGGGCTCCCTGCTCCGCGGGAAGCCTGCTTCTCCCTCTCCCACTCCCCCTGCTTGTGTTCCCTCTCTCTCGCTGTGCCTGTCAAATAAATAAAATCTTTAAAAAAAAAAAAAAAAAAAAAGTCTTAAGTTTGGAAAATTTTACATATTTGTAAATCTTCAATATTTGCATGACTGTTAAGGAAAGTGCAGTGCTTTTATTGATATAGAAACTATCTACTTAGCAAGTATACTTGATAGAAAAGTAACAGGTCTTTTTGTGATTGTTCCCACAGTCCAGTATCTCACACTTCTCTGATCATAAAAATTTATCTGGTGAACTTGTTACAAATAGAGAAGTGCCCACAACCTTCACCTACAGTAGGCCTGCAGTAGGGTCTAGGGAACCTGTATTGTTAGGGATTTTTTTTTTTTTGTACTAAATGAGAATAATTAGCAATGACTATTTATGTATTAAAGTTTAAAACTATAAAAAACCCTAAAGCTACTACAAGTCTTATTATAGGAAATTTGTATTTTAGAGGTTCTTTAATTTTGGGTAATTTTATCCTTTGTCAAAATTATCAACAATTACTGATAGTCTAGTCACTCATAAAAGATTATCATTTCTAAAAGTCAAAGTCTTTAAAATTTAAGAGGAACACTTCTCATTTGTAACAATATTATGTTGCATTATGTAGTTGAGCTCCTGAGAAACAATTTGAGCTTAACTTTTCTTTTTTTAATTTTAAATTTTTTTCTTTTTATTAAGATCAATTAACCAACATATAGCACATCATTAGCCTTTGATATAGTGTTCAATGATTCATTTGTTGCATGTATCACCCATTTGAGCTTAACCTTTCATTCTAATATTTTCCAAACCTATGGCATTTGCCTAAGTTCTTTGCAATTTAGCTTTACCTGAATATCAGTTGTTCTGTTCCCAATTTAATATTATCATTATTTTTTAGACCCCATTTCCTATAAAAATCTGTGAAATCATAGATTGTCTTAGTTCCTCTAGGTTGCTATAACAAATATACTGTAAACTGGGTGGTTTAAACAACAAATATTTTCAAACATATTTCTCTCAGTATTGGAAGTTGGGAAGTCCAAGACCAAGATGACAGCAGACTTGGTGTCTAATGACAGCTCATTTCCTGCTGTCATCTCACTATGTCTTCACATGATAGAAAGGGTGAAGGTCTGTGGAATTTATTTTATGACCCTAATCCCATTCATGAGGGCTCCAGCCTCAAAACCTATCACTGCCTAAAGGGCCCACCTCTAAATACCATCATATTGGAGGTTAGATATCAACATATAAATTTTAGAGGGACACAAACAATCAGGCTATGGCACAAATATAATGATTTTGTTGTATTTTCTAACATATGAAATAAGAAATGCATAATTAGGAAAAATTTTAAGATAGTCATCTGAAAAAACCTAAAACCACTTAATTTTCATCATTTGCATGTATGCAACTGTTTGAAAAAGATTGCTCTGGGAAAAAAGAAGATCAATACAAATGTTTTGGTAACTGGTGGCAGTACAACTGACACTTTGATGGGACTTCATGATGAAATTGGGACAATACATTCTAGTAAATAAACTCCTCAAACAGAGCAATGTTACGGACTTTTGAGTAGTAACAAGCAAGATACATAAAGGTAGCAAATTCAGAATGTCTTGGTATCTGTTGTTGTCTGTGTATTAATTTCCCAGTGCTGACTCCCAGTCCTGGAAAGCACGGAAACAACATCAGCATGTCGTTGTCTAAGTTGACCATGGTTCTAGGTTACTGGAATATTTGCGGCCTGGCGCACAACATCCGCATGCTCCTAGAGTTCACTGATACATCCTATGAGGAGAAACAGAACACGTGTAGGGAAGCTCCCGACCCTGATAGAAGCCAATGGCTGGATGTGAAATTCAAGCTCGACCTGGACTTTCCTAACCTGCCCTACCTCATGGATGGTAAGAACAAGATTACCCAGAGCAATGCTATCTTGCACTACATCACTCGCAAGCACAATATGTGTGGTGAGACTGAAGAAGAAAAGATTCGTGTGGACATCATGGAGAACCAAATAATGGATTTCGGCATGCGGCTGATATGACTGTGCTATAGCCCTGACCTTGACAAACTGAAGCCTCAGTACTTGGAACAGCTACCTGGACAACTGAAACAGTTCTCCTTGTTCCTGGGGAAATTCTCATGGTTTGCAGGAGAAAAACTCACCTTTGTGGATTTCCCTACCTATGATGTCTTAGATCAGAACAGTATGTTTGAGCTCAAGTGCCTGGATGAATTTCCAAATCTGAAGGCTTTCATGTGCCGTTTTCAGGCTTTGGAGAAGGTAGCTAACTACATGCAGTGTGACCGCTTCCTGAAGATGCCTGTCAACAACAAGATAGCCCAGTGGGGCAACAAGAGAATATGCTGAGCAGGAGGTGGACTTGCACTGCTTGTTTTATTCCATCCTGTCCCTAGGGGGCGTGTACTCTCTCTTCTCTGCTCTTTTCAATAAATAGCATTTAGGCTAAAAAAAAAAAAAAATTCCCAGTGCTGGGTAACAAACTACCAACTTATTGACTTAACTGGAATTTATTATCTTACAGTTCTAGATGACAGAAATCCAAAATGCATTTTATAGGCTGTGATCAAGGTGTTGACAGAGGTGTGTTCCTTCAGGAGGCTCTCAGGAGGTAGTCCATTTCCTTCCCTTTTCTAGCTTCTGGAGGCTGCCTGAACTCATTGGCTCATGGTTCTTTCTTCCATCTTTAAGTGCATTTTTCCAACCTCTGATTCTGTTGTAGCATCTTCTCAGTGACTATGACCTTCCAGCTCTTGTGATTATATTGTGCCCACCTGGATAATCCAGGATAATTTCCCCATCTCCAGATCTTTAACTTAATCATATCTATAAAATCTCTTTGCCATGTGAGGTAACACATTTACAATTTCTAGAGATTAGGACACAGACATCTTTGGAGGACCACTGTTCTTTCTACTACAATATGAAAAGATGAAAATGACATCAAAATGATAACAGAGAGCTAGGTTAGATGTGATTAGTGATGAAGGAGAAGGGACAGACTGAGTGTGTATAATAGACTGTGTATGTATGGTGAGGGCTTGTAGTTAATTTAGTTATTCATATCTTGGATACTGTAGACCAATGCTCAGAATAAAGCTCAGAAATGGAACTCTAGAGATAAAACCATAAAACTATGTAGAGATAATCATTTAATATACTGGAATGGCGAAGACTGCTTAAAGAAAATATTCAGAGAAGATTCTGGAGTTTTTTCTGAAGAGGAGGAAAGGGAAGATGGAAAAGATTAAAGGAGATTGAAATTCATTAAAACCAAGGAGGAAAGTGTTTTAGAGAGAGGATTGTCAAGGCAGAGGGTCAGGTAAGATAGGATCTGAGCAACAGCTACTGAACCCCATAGGAAGAAACAGAATTAAATAGAATGAACACATGTCAATCATTCAATCTATGTCTAATGTGATGCTCGGTATTGTATGTAGATTAGGTACTCTCATTCTCACATCAAAACCACAGTGTAAATGATATCAACGATTTTTTACAGATGAGGAAAATGAGGCTGGGCAATGGGCTAGTCTTTCCATAGTCAGTTATCTAATGTTTGCAGAATCAATTGTGGAATTCCTATTGTGTCTAATTCCCAAAACTTGTGGTATGTCCATGGCATCATGCTGTCTTTATGGGGAGTGGAAAGCCTATTAGAAATGATCCAGGATTATTTGTTCTTTGGGTGTTGAGTTTGATAAATTCTTTATAGATTTTGGATACTAGCTCTTTATCTGATATGTCATTTGCAAATATCTTCTCCCATTCTGTCGGTTGTCTTTTGGTTTTGTTGACTGTTTCCTTTGCTGTGAAAAACCTTTTTATCTTGAAGTCCCAATAGTTCATTTTTGCCCTTGCTTCCCTTGCCTTTGGCGATGTTTCTAGGAAGAAGTTGCTGCAGCTGAGGTCAAAGAGGTTGCTGACTGTGTTCCCTTTTAGGATTTTGATGGACTTCTGTCTCACATTTAGGTCTTTCATCCATTTTGAGTCTATTTTTGTGTGTGGTGTAAGGAAATGGTCCAGTTTCATTCTTCTGCATGTGGCTATCCAATTTTCCCAACACCATTTGTTGAAGAGACTGTCTTTTTTCCATTGGACATTCTTTCTTGCTTTGTCGAAGATTAGTTGACCATAGAGCTGAGGGTCCATTTCTGGGCTCTCTATTCGGTTCCATTGATCTATGTGTCTGTTTTTGTGCCAGTACCATACTGTCTTGATGATGACAGCTTTGTAGTAGAGCTGGAAGTCCGGAATTGTGATGCCACCAGCTTTGCTTTTCTTTTTCAACATTCCTCTGGCTATTCAGGGTCTATTCTGGTTCCATACAAATTTTAGGATTATTTGTTCCATTTCTTTGAAAAAAGTTGATGGTATTTTGATAGATCCAATCAAGAAATGGGTAGAAGACATGAACAGACATTTTTCCAAAGAAGACATCCAAATGGCCAACAGACACATGAAAAAGTGCTCAACATCGCTCAGCAACAGGGAAATCCAAATCAAAACCTCAATGAGATACCACCTCACACCAGTCAGAATGGCTAAAATTAACAAGTCAGGAAACAACAGATGTTGGCGAGGATGTGGAGAAAGGGGAACCCTCCTACGCTGTTGGTGGGAATGCAAGCTGGTGCAGCCACTCTGGAAAACAGTATGGAGGTTCCTCAAAAAGTTGAAAATAGAGCTACTGTACAACCCAGCAATTGCACTACTGGCTATTTACCCCAAGGATACAAATGTAGTGATCTGAAGGGGTATGTTTACCCCAATGTTTATAGCAGCAATGTCCACAATAGTCAAACTATGGAAAGAGCCAAGATGTCCACCAACAGATGAATGGATAAAGAAGATGTGGTATATATATATATACACAATGGAATATTATGCAACCATCAAAAGGAATGAAATCTTGCCATTTGCAACAACATGGATGGAACTAGAGGGAACTAGTATTATGCTAAGCGAAATAAGTCAGTCAGAGAAAGACATATATCATATGATCTCACTGATATGAGGAATTCTTAATCTCAGGAAACAAACTGAGGGTTGCTGGAGTGGTGGGGGCTGGGAGGGATGGGGTGGCTGGGTGATAGACATTGGGGAGGGTATGTGCTATGGTGAGCACTGTGAACTGTGTAAGACTGATGAATCACAGACCTGTACCTCTGAAACAAATAATATATGTTAAAAAAAAAAAAAGAAGAAGAAGATAGCAGGAAGGGAAATATGAAGGGGGGGAAATCAGAGGGGGAGACAAACTATGAGAGACTATGGACTCTGAGAAACAAACTGAGGGTTCTAGAGGGGAGGGGGGTGGGGGGATGGGTTAGCCTGGTGATGGGTATTAAATAGGGCATGTACTGAATGGAGCCCTGGGTGTTATACGCAAACAATGAACCATGGAACACTACATCAAAAACTAATGATGTATGGTGACTAACATAGCATAATAAAATAAAATTAAAAAAAAAAAAAAAGAAATGATCCAGGAATCAAGCTATGTAAACAAACAGACAAACAAAATTTGAAGACAGTAAGTGTAAACTATTCTTTTGGAGAATGAAGAGAAGAGGTAGGCAATTTAGAAAACAGTTCTCTAGAACTATTAAGCTGAGGAAAAGTAGCATTTATAGACCAAAGGAACAAAAAATATTTTTAAGTTATGTATCTGAGTGCTCAAAATAGGAAAGAGGTGATCATTGATGGAAATGAATTCTTAGAAAGTTAAGAAAGAAGGAAAATCAAAATGTTAGATGGAAGAATCAGCCCTGCAAAGAAATCTAGCGTTATGGGGCCTAACCTTCCTATCCAGTCATATCACTATGTCCCACTGTGCCCAGTTCCTAATTGCTTAGCTAACATATTATGTATGTTACAGTTCCAGCATTTGCCCATTTAACTCCTTCAGCTTGAGATTCCCTTCTTCATATTCTTTGTTTACAAAATTCCATTCATTGACCAAAAGCCTATGGATATATGATCTCATTTATGAAGTATTATTAATTCCATTTACAGATTTTTTTGTTTAGTTTCTCAGTTTGTACCTCTCTTTATGAATGACTTTATAATGAGTCATAATATTGTTATAATAATAGCTGTGATATTACAGCATCCTTAAGTACTAGATAGTATTCTATGTGCCTATGGATAGCACCTCATTTAATCCTCATACATCCCTACATCTTCATTTTATCAAAAAGAAAACTGAGGTTAACAATAAATTTTAGAGTTTTCTTAATATTTCAAAATTATGAGAGAAAATAGAATCAACACTTTTACTTAGTCTTTTGTCTTAGGTTACCTCTGGTTGGAAGAAACAAAAATTCCACAAAATAATTTAAATAAAAGAAAATGGGGGTATGATTTTAATGGCATATGTTTTACAAAATCTATAAAAAATTTTATATCTGAGTCGTAGGCAGATTAAAATAGGATAACTCTATTGATCTTACAATAGATAGCTATAGGCCTGTACCTTATGCTCTACTTTTAATATGATTCCATGACCAATGGACGATTTCTGCACCCCTTTGAAATGCTAGTACAGAATAATACCAATCATCCTAAACCACCTTATTTTATGAGACAAAAAAAAAAAAAAAAAAAATGAGCAAAAATATCTGAAAGTATGTTAATTGATCAAAAATTATTTAATTAGAGTAGTTAATATTTATTCAGGGTTTACTTTCTTATAAAAAACACTCAAATATGTTTTTAAGTAAAAAAGAAATGAATTGGAAGGTGAGAAAGCCATCTCACAGAACACAGACATAGTAAGAAAATCTAAAGCTTTCAAGCAACTAAGAATCAGTCCAGTTCACTTTACCTGAGAATATGCTTTTGTCTCTGCTTATCTCTGCTTCTCTATTTGAATTGATTTCACTCTTAACTCTTTCTGCTGATAGATTTTCTTTGAATCTCATAGTTCTGCATAGCTTTAATTTAAAAATTCCATCATAGATTATATTACCTGAGAATTTTATGAATGAAAGAAATTGATAAGTCCAGTGGATTGGTTGTTTATTCCTTATCCAGGCAGTTAGAGTAGGAGCTTACTGTCCCACAATCTGGGAGCAACTCAATAAGAGTTGGAGGAGAATATAAGGTAATAGCATGAAAATGGGGTTATGATTCTTCATAAAGAAGGCATTGTGTGCCAGGAATCTTCCCAAGAGTTAAATTCCTATTCTCCAAAGGTAACATCAATAACACTCATTCCCACTCTCATTTATAGGTGTATGTATCATTAATGTATTAATTTAGATTTAGTAATTTAACTAAGGCTATATAATAAGAAATAAGAATTTTTAAAGCATACAAAAATAAAAATAAACATTGCTACTTTCTGATACTTTGGTCCTTGTCTAACTCTGTCTTAAAATATGGCAAACCAAAGATTTACATCAGGGTTTTGTTTTTTGTTAAAGGATTTTATTTATTTATTCGAGAGAGCAAGTGAGAGAGAGAGCACAAGCAGGAGGGGAAGAGGCAGAAGGAGAGGGAGAAGCAGACTCCCCACTGACCAGGGGGCCCCACTCATGGCTTGATCCCAGGACCCTGGGACCATGTCCCTAGCCGAAGGCAGACACTTAACTGACTGAGCCACTCAGGTGCCTCTGTTTGTTTGTTTTGTTTATTTCTTTTTACTGAACAGAAATGATTCAAACCTCCATAGTCATATCCTTATGTGCCTACGTAAGTCTGAAAAATGATTCCAACATCATGATTGATGAATTTGCTTCTGTCTCAGGTTTTAAAATTAATTGGAGAGAAATGAAAATTGTAATACAACTTGCTATTGTCTGCACAGCATACCTTCTACGTAAATCACTAAATGAAAACCAGAGGGAATTGAATATTTTGGAATGGTATAAAAATAAATTTGAAATAAATGCAAAACTTTGGAATGAAATATATAAAATTTTTCTTAAGCCTATTATGATAGAACTGTTAAAATTTAAATTAGAGAGATATATTGATCTGAAAGGTAATAGCATTAGAAAATAAGGTTAATTAGGTCAAGTTTTGCTCATTTTATTTTATGCTTGAGAATTTTTTTTATTATTATGTTTATAATGTGATGGTCTAAATTTCATCAAGTCCTATCTTTAAAATGTACAACATTTCCAGAAGCAGAAAGTCATTCTACGTAATTTTTCAAAGTGAATTGCTCCCTTTACAAGGTCAAGGCTCTGAACTCCATGTGGGGAACAGGGCTTCATTTCCCGGGCACAGACAAGTTAAGATGATATCAAGTTGATGGTCTGCCTAATTGAATTTCTGAATCTAGACTGTTTGTGTTTTCTGTTACAGAGATTTCTCTCTCTTTTTTTTTTTTTAAGATTTTATTTATTTATTTGAGAGAGAGAATGAGATAGAGAGAGCATGAGAGGGGGGAGGGTCAGAGGGAGAAGCAGACTCCCCGCTGAGCAGGGAGCCCGATGCGGGACTCGATCCCAGGACTCCAGGATCATGACCTGAGCCGAAGGCAGTTGCTTAATCAACTGAGCCACCCAGGCGCCCCAGAGATTTCTCTTTTAAATGGATAATCTGGTTTGTTTTAGATTACTGACATCAAATAGTTCATCTAGACTATGCTAGGGATGCCATGACTTTACATTTTGGATGCCAGCCTTGCTACTTCCCCAAATTTGGGCTTTCCTAGTATATTTGTCATATTCCAATGAGTAACATATTAGTAATTGAACTTGGAGTGCTTTTTTTTTTTTTAACTGGAAAGCATCTAGCCATAAAAGACAGCATATT
This sequence comes from Phoca vitulina, assembly GCF_004348235.1. NCBI lineage: Eukaryota > Metazoa > Chordata > Mammalia > Carnivora > Phocidae > Phoca > Phoca vitulina. The sequence continues at coordinate 64,253,364 of NW_022589712.1, read as the reverse complement.
TAAAAAATTCAAGAATGTGTTTTTCCACAATGTAGTAGGAATTTTGATTCTTAAAGAGAATTATCTGGTAGTCAGTGCATTTGGCATAACTCCTTATGCAAAATAAATAGATAAACCATAATAATGCAAGGCTTAATAGCAGAGGAACTTGGTGCTGGCTATGTGTTAACTCTTGATACTATCTTTGCAACTTTCTTTTTTTTTTTTTTTAAAGATTTTATTTATTTATTTGACACAGAGAGAGACAGCGAGAGCAGGAACACAAGCAGGGGGAGTGGGAGAGGGAGAAGCAGGCTCCCCGCTGAGCAGGGAGCCCGATGTGGGACTCGATCCCAGGACTCTGGGATCATGACCTGAGCCGAAGGCAGACGCTTAACGACTGAGCCACCCAGGCGCCCTCTTTGCAACTTTCTATAAATCTAAAACTATGCAAATATAAAATGTTTATTAAACATAGAGTTAGTTGTCTTATGGGTGATTTGAAACCATAATATAACATATCTGTGATTATAAATAAAACCTAGTGAACTTAAAGGTTTTTTTTTAAGTTGTTTCTACATGATAAAATAAAACTCAATATTTACTTAAAAATTATGTTTTCCAAAGTATGATGAAAACTAGTATAAAACTATTTTTCTTTTGTTTTACTAAGGAGTAAGTAAATAAGGAATAATAATATATATTATGGAATAGAGAGAATATATCGCTGTCTAGTTTATCCCAGAGTAATGCATTATTCACTTAAAACAAATATATATGATGTTTCTTTAGAGAAGGTTGGTGGGGGGTGGCGGGAGAAGAGTAAAAAAAATCATCCTAAACTCCACAGTACAAATACACCCATTATTAGATTCTGTTGCAAATCTTTCTGGCCAGTTCATTATATTATTTTACTTTGTTTTAAATTTAAGTAGTCATAATTTCACAATATTTTTAAAAAATCCTGCTTCCCTAGATCACACTAATACAAGTATATTTAGATATTAGTAATCTTCATTATGGATACATTTCAATTGATACATAATTTTCCATTGAGTAAATGAGCCATTATTTACTTAAATATTTATCTAATGTAGGACATTTAGATTATTTCCAAATCACAGAAAATATACTGCTCTGAAGTATTTTGTACTTCTAAGTACTAGGATGTTCAGGTTCATAAAGGAGACACAGTTGGAGAGAGAGAATGGGGGGTTGAATTAGAGTGACTGTGCATCTATCATTTGTGCTTTCTGAAAAAGAATTAGGTGACTGCTGTTGTCTATGGAATACTTCTAATAGACTGTCACCTTTAAATCAACTTAGTAAAGTGCACAGCTCATGAAAATTTATTAAAGACTAACAATAAAATTTGATTTTATTATATTTATGGACATATTTTTATATTTCTGTATTAAGTCAGAGGCATATGGAAATAAAATTTTCATTTGACGTTTTTTAAAAAAAATTTCCAAGTATTTGCTACTTAATAATTATTCAGAACTCACTATTGATCATCAAGCATCTAAGACCTCACTTAAGAACAAATTACAATTTGATTTCTCTTAGTCACAAAATAAAAATGAACAGCAGAACATAAGTAAGAAGCAAAATTTTGTATCTCTGGCATGTAACTGATTTTGGATTTTCACTGCTTTATGGACCAGCTTATAGTCATTAAAGAATAATTTCCTTGTATCAGCCATGGCAGTTCCCATTTGGAGCTGTAAGATCAAATTTGCCTAAATTTTACTTCTACGTATTGTATTAGTTGGTTTCAAAGCAGCAATGATCTCAGGTGCCTTGTAGTATATATTGCAATAAATATCATTTAAATTTGATTAACTGACAAAACTAATATTTATCTTTGGCATCTAACCAATTTTAGATACTCTTTACTGCTCTGTGTACCACACATCTTAACTGCTTCCATGCTGCTGAAGGTAGCAGTCATCCTCATTATGTATCAGAACTGAAATGCCAATTCTTCATTGCTAAATCCAGTAAGCTCTGAAGACACATCTGCTTTGCCAGTCTTAAAAGCAATAAAATAACCTCCTGATATTAGTCACAAGCGAGTTTAGTACCATGGCATAATCAGAAAAATCATTTTTATAATTGAATTTTAAAAATTATTCAGGTTTTAACAAGCAAATAATTCTATACCAAAGGAAAACTTTTGAGAAAGGATGCTAATGTTCCATAATGTCCCCACTCCACTAGTCCTAACTCGTAAAATTTCTGTATTAAACTGAAGAGCACAAAGGTCAATAGGTCAATATTTACACAGATTCTTAACATTTTGTTTAATAGGAGCAACCTAGAATTGAAATAGGTGATGTAAGATCTCATATTTTATGGATTTAACAAAGCAATATTTGTTAAAATATATAGAAAAATGTTAGATAAGCCTTTTCCGTATTTTCCATTTTTCCTATTCTTTCCAGTTTGTTCCTCCTACGCTGAACACAACAACCAATATCATAGGAACTAGCGAGTATTATGAAGATGGACGGGTGAGGATGACCCTCTTTATGAGGTGCATTCCTCTTATTTGCAGTTGTTCTCACTAACTCTCAGGAATCTCATTAAACATCTTACTTCTTATGGATTTGTAGCATATTTCCACTTGTCAAATCTGTTCATTCACTTGACAAAAGGTATGTTCCAGACATTGTATTAAGCACTGTACAAATAATAAAAATCACAGTGTAATTGCATGCTCACATAGAATGAAGAACTTTATCAGCCCTAACGATTCCCAGATGGATCCGGTTGCTCCCCATATCTCACTGCCAAGGATATTGATGAAATTAGCATCCACATGTGGCAGATATGACAACTCCTTTCCTTACATAGATAGTATATATCAAATGTGGGAAGAAAAAGATTGTCAGTACTTCTATATTCTTTATTCAAATATATCCTAGTAAACAAAAATAGCAAGTAAATAAAACCAAACACCTGCAGTCCTAAGGAAATAAATAGGAAATGTAGGTTTATTTAGGACAGGTACCTCCCTAGGCCCTGCTGGTTATGGCATTAACTATACTGGAAGAAAAGAGTAAATAAACAAGGACTTCAGGATCATTTTTGGTCCTACTGTGTTTGCCAAATGAAATAAAATAAAGTGAGTCATAATATCAAGTGTGCTTTACGGGAGTGTGTGCAGCTACTTCAGCTTGGATAGTAATGAATGGCCTAACAAATATATCCATCTTTATGTTATCATGTGGTTTTCCTACCTATTGAAGAGGAAATGCAGAAGGATGGAGAACTGTGAAACCCTATTGCTGGGGGAAAATACATAAATAAAACATAGGTCAAGGAGGCTTATAGTGTAATTTAACTTCTGAACAATTAAAGGTGGAGATCCAGTACAACTATTTCAGTATGACTATTTCAGTTGTGTTTGTATCCCTTGCTGAGACAGTGATAGCAACTTTTCCTTTCTTCTTAAATTTTATAATCAGTTACTACCCTGTGCCCTGGTATTTTGGTTCTAAGGCTATATACAAATTACTCAACCTCTTTGTGCCTCAGTTAATTCAACTGTAAAATAGAGATATGTATAGGGATGTCTGGGTGGCTCAGTCAGTTAGCCAGCCGACTCTTGGTTTTGGCTCAAGTCATGCTCTCTCGGTCCTGGGATCGAGACCCATATCGGGCTCTGTGCTCAGCAGGGAGTCTGCTTGAGGATTCTCTCTCTCCCTCTCCTTTTACCCCCCCCATTCTCTCTCAAATAAATAAATAAATCTTAAAAAAATAGAAATATGTATATATTTCATAGGTCTGAGATTTAAGTGAGTTAATATATGAAAATTTATATAAATTGTAAGGTCAATACTAACACATATAAATAATTATACTTTCATAAGCAAATTACCAAAGAAAATTATATTTATTTGAATGACACCTGGCACAATGTGAGCTATATTTATTTTATGAGTTTAAAATAACTTATTGAAATGAAATATGACAAATTATATTTGTTTCCTAGGGCTGCCTTAACAAAGTATGATAAACCACATGGCTTAAAATAATAGAAATTTATTCTGTTAGAGTTCTGGAAACTGGAAGTCCAAAATCAAGATGTCAATAACATCATGCTCTCTTTGAAAGCTCTAGGAGAAGATCTTTTCTTGCCTCTTCCTTGCTTCTGGTTGTTGCTGGCAGTCCTTGGAGTTCTTTTGCTTTAACACTCATTAATCCAATCTCTGCCAGTCTTCAGGTGGTACTCTTTCTGTGTGTCTCTCCTGTGTTTCTGTGTCCTCTCTTCTTCTTACAAATATGACACTGGTCATATTTGGATTTAAGCTCCCCCCACACACGCAACCTACTGTGACCTCATCTTAACTTGATTATATCTTCAAAACCCTATTTCTAAATAAGGTCATATTCACAGATACAAGGGGGGTTAGAGCTTGAACATGTCTTTTTTGGAGAGGGGAGGAAAGGACAGAATTAGCCACAACAATTATTTTAAAAAATTCTTTTGGTCATTACACAAATATTTATTGAGTACCTTTTAATAGCCTAGTCACCATACCAGGTACTGTTTTGAAGATAATTTAAAATCCTTAAGGTTATAAACTGAGAGACACTAAAGTAATACTAGTTGGAGCTCGCTCATGTCAGCAAACAAATGCTGAAAACTACTAGGCTGTGTGCTTAATAACCATCAATTTTATTGAAAATGAAACTCAGCTATTCAAAAAGTTATGTATTCATTAAGAGTCATACAATAGATAAATTGGAACTGGATTCCAACACAGTTCATTCTGCTGCCAAATGCTATGTGGTTGTCATTATTTAGAACATTTTCAAAATAAAAATTTGCAAACTATATTTAAAAATAAAGAGATTGAGTTATAATTAGGCTTGGTCAGTAAGATACTGCTATGTTGTATACTCGATTTTATGTATTTTTTGTGTGAAATCATGTTTATCATTACAAAGGCCCATGCTGTAAACAGATGTGTAAGGGGTTTAGTTTTCTTGGTGTTCTCAATAGATTTTTTTTAATGAGTGAAAAATAATATAATGTAAAATAAATCATAGAATTATTTTTCAATAATTACTCCCTAGAATTAGCATTCTTTATAAATGTTTATCATTGACTGCTTCATATAATTAGAAAACATTAAGATGACAAACACCAACAAGATTATTTCTACCTGTCAAGCTATATGCTAGTCAATAAATCTCTTTTGGGATGATAAATGTCAAGTAATTTTTTATAAAGTCAAGACAATACATTCAATTTGATATTCAGTATCCTTATAGATAGTAAACTATTATTTAAAATCATCTTAATTAAATTGATTATGTATGAAATAGTTAACGGAAGACTCTGAAAAGGAATAAAAATGTAACCCTGATTTTTATTATTGCTTAATCAATGGAAATATATGAGAAGGCATGACAAGATGATGGTGACTGCATCTATAAATAAATAATTCTGATTGAGCAAATCCTTAAAAAAAGAAAAAAAACTGGCACAAAAATTAATTATTAAATATTCAATTCTGTACATGATCTTATCCTTTAAAACTATAGCCATTAGAAAAAGTAAGGCAAATTCTTAATCATTAATTGCTGATTACTTACAATGTTTCATTTACTTGGAGGAGAGCAAAAAGAAGACTCTTATTTCTGTACAAGACAGTAATATAAATGTGCCAAGGATTTAACCAAGACTCTTCCCAGTTGAGACAAATGGCCCCATTTTAAAAAGTTCTAACTTGTTGGCTTGAACATATTGGGATGTACTAGTTCCATTCTCCTGTGGTATACCTTGTGTGTTCCAATTCAAATCAGCTACTGCAATCCATAGAACTAGAAAATGTTTCCTTCCATACCTTAGGGGCATCATTTCTGTCCCTCAGCTTTTCAAACATATAGGAAAGTGATATAGTTTCGTAGGTGGAAAAAAATTAGAGCCAATTTGTGAATGACTAGTCAGATATTTTTTATTGCCAGTAATGAATTATTTATATGAATATTCACACACTAACTATGAAATCAAACTAAAATAATCGATCATTTTCAAATAGATACCGAATTATGTATCTCTCCCTGAAACGTCCATGGTTCATAGAGAAAGAAAAAAATTCCATAACAAAATTGGGTAAGGCAAACTTCTCATTTGCTAATACTCATTATTTTTACATCTTCTATTTGCCTGCAGATTCTATAATCATATACCTTTTATAAATCACAAAAAATAAAAATAAATATATAGGGACTGCTTATATTGTAAGAGAAAAAAAAAATAACTATTTACTTTCATGAATGTCCCAATCTTATAATCATAATGTACCTTTCCTTTTATATGGCAATGAAAAGAACACCTCCCACATAGAAAAGTCTAAATATGTCTTAAAAGTTATCCCTATGATAGGGTTTTATAATATAGCTTTAAAAATACATGAATATATACCCTTACATGAGAACAAGCCGATTACACCAAATTGTATATCATTTAAAATGATAAAATACCCTTTTACTGGCACTTGCAGTTAGGGGTGTAATTTGAATACCTAGGAAATCAATATCTGCCTTAGTATGTGATTACAGCTAAATAATTGAAGTATCAGACAAGCAGTGAACCACAGGGTTTTTCTGTGCAAACAGCAAGGCATTCTAACTATAAAGCTCCTCTCAGTGCTAGTGGACCTCAGGTTGTAATTACATAAAACTTTTAAATGTGCTATTTTTTTTTCAAAAGAGCCTGTTGGGGTAACCATTCAACGGAAGAAAAAAATTCTAAAAATACCAGAATTGACACTTCATACTGAGGCAAAAAAGAAGGAACTGTTTAAAGGTAAATTGATGAGGAAGATTCTGGAGGGCTCTCATTCACAACACCTTAACAATACCATCTTCCCGGTCACTTGGAACCTTTCATGCACAGTGTGGAGTACTTTAGAAGCATTCAGCTTCATTCTTCATCAGATCATCAGGGATTGTACTTTTTCTTTATTAAGTTCCAAAAGCTTAAATCTCTCTTTCTGGCAGACTTTCATGTCTTGTCCTGAAAATACTTTCTGATAGGAATAAATTCGTCTCAGCCAGAGCCAGTGTACCTTGCAGTCTCTGGGAGATTGGAGGACATGGTACTTACTACTACCCCCTTATCCTGTAGTGTGTGGATCAAAGACACCTATGCCTCTAGGGACAGGCAGGTAGGGTTGAAGCAAAGAAATGTGGGGCAAACAGTAAATGGCAATTTATCCCTAGGTTGGAGTTTGGATGGAGGGAGGTATGGCTTGGAATGTGACAGAGAGAATATACTTCATATAAGAGGGGACATTTTTCCTCCACTTCAGTGTTTTAATTGACTTTTTATGTGTGGGAGTATTTGGGCCCATTTTTCCTGATCTTTAAATTCTTCAAAAGGAAGCTGAAATTTCATACATTTCTGCAAGATGTCCCAACTTGCAAATTTGACAATTGATTGTCAGGTAAAAACTTTTCATTGGAAGGCAATTCCTTCATAAATATAAATATAAACATATTTATATATATTTATGTATTTATATATATATAATATATTGTATAGTAGTCATTTAAGTAATTATAAAATATAGAAATTACTTTTATTATATTTCTTACTGTATATTATTGGAAGCTTATTTAGTTACTATGATTACCAAACATATTTTTTGATATCCATGGAGCAATACTACAAAATTAATATATTTGAATATGTTTTCTAATTCTAACTTCCTATTGAAAATTTAAAAAATCCATTTCTTAAGAGAAATTGAGCTATATAAACTCTTATCTTTGACAATGCACACTGTAAAAGTTACTGTGTAATGCAATCTACTTAATAACTTTCTAATTTCAAGAAAATTTCTGATCTTGATGATGTCATTAATTTTGACTCTATACTTATTAGAATGAGGTCATGATTTTCCTTGTATTGCTCAATTAAGGATATAAAAGAAGCAATCTGTTATATGGTACATTGTGAATTTAATCAATAATAATAATACTTATTACATTTTAAGCAGTAACCATCAAAATTCTATACTTTTATAAATGTTTTATTATATTCAATCATTGAAGATGTTGTTATATTTTTTTTTCTATATTAGACCCATTTCTCTGCAACATGATGGCATTTTCTCAAATAAATCAAAATAAAACCTGTAAGTTTCAGGATTATAACTAGAATATTATTTAACATACAAAATAAAAGAAGGAGTGGAAATTATTGTAACTTTTATTTTATCACAGTCCAGGTTCTAGAGACTGTGTACTTTTTCTTGGTCTTCAAAGATAAGTAATGATATAAGGAGTGTCACAAAATTGGGCTAAAGTTTAATAACTTATGGTACACTAATATATGGGACCATGTTACTAAATAGTTTTCTATGAATCACACTGGTTTTATCAGCAGATTTTTAGTACTTGCCTGTTTGTGTTAGTCTGTTCCTTTTTCATTAACACTTGGGCCATTTTTGCTCTCTCCTGGGCAGCTGAGTTTTGTACTTCCAAACAAGATTTAAAAAATCATGAATAAACAAATCCTTATAATTTATCTTCTTAACATTCAATAGCAGCCTAAATTTGGTTCCAAAGAATTAGTCTTGCCTTATTTCTCAATATGCATGATATCCTCAGTATATAGTCAAATATACTTGATATAAGCATGATGAACATCTAAAGTGTTCTATCAGATGTCTCAAATATATCTTTCATTCATGTCTCTAAATTTATTCACTTTCTCTTCTCTCTTCCTGGAAATCTTTCTCCCTACTTACCATTTTTAAAAACTTGACCTACTTGTGGTAGACATCTTATTATTTATTTTTTGGTTCAACATCAGAAACCTCTTATTATATGTCATGATTCCTGGGGACAACAGAAGTCATCTCACACTATTAGAGGCAAAAAGACCTGATATTCATACCTTAAGTTTTCCATGCAGTGAATACACAATAGCAACCTACATCTGAAAGTTAGATCTACCTACTCTGGATTTTGAATTGGAAGCTAAAAATACCAAGTCACGCTTGTGTTGACCGAAGTGAAGAAAGTGTTTTCTCTATAAGCAGAATTAGTGATAGCAGAGGCAGCATCAATGGTCTTTTAATGGCAAAACTACATTTAAAAAGTGGTCTTTTTATAGCAAATTGCTGCATCAGATGTTTAGTGGTTGCTGCAATAATATTCTAAATAGAACAACCCCAATGGTGGGATTTTGACTATAACTCTGGATGTATAGCCTTCTTTGTTTCTGTCTGTATCTACAGCCCAGTTCTTCAGTCATCCCAGTATTTCTGTGACTAATACATTTACTTTCCATTTAACTAATTAACAATCAGTTTTTATTGCTTGCAACTAGGAAAACTCAGAATACTATATATTAGTACCAGATCTGGGGTAATAAAGGCACCTGGTATCCAGCTGTTGCTCAAGAAAGGCCTTTATTTTCTCTGCCTCATTAAATAAAAATGATTATAGAAATAGTTTTCATCTGTCAGGGACATTAGTACATATTTCCCATTTTTTCCTTCAGATTAAGTAAATTCTTAAATCCTGTGCCATAATTTGGACTGTGTTTTAATCATTTCCTCATTTCATAAACCTTCACATCGACCTATAAATTAAATATATTATATTGATAAAACAGGAAATCAGAAATTAATAGATAACCAATATTACTTCAAGGGTGAGAGCTAGCTCCCATAACATGCAGAGGTTTGTCCCTCAGTAAAACATCTAAGGAAGAGGGAGTCCTGTACACTTTGGAATGGCTCCCTCAAAAAAAATTTTTTTTTTTTAATTTTCTATACCTTGATCTTGCCACAATGGAGGATATTCTTTTATATTTGAAAAGCATCATATGACATGTTTAGGTATATTGACAAATTAACCAAGTGACCCAAAAGACTAACAGCAATAGAAGTCTCTTCTCAACCAGCCCAAGTTTCAGACAAGAAGCTTTATTTTGGAAGGATTGTAGGATTTAGATCAGGATTGACATATCAGGGAGTAGATTTGAAGGGAAATTAGTTCTCAATTCAAAATGTCTTTCTGACATTTTACTATGGGTAAACAAGTCAATTAAACAAACTTTGTCTCAACCTCTCCTAAATAAATGAGGATCACATTATTTTAATTGTATGTAAAATTTAAAAAGCAATACAAGTTGTGACGCCTGGGTGGCTCAGTGAGTTAAGCGTCTGACTTTGGCTCAGGTCATGATCCCAGGGTCCTGGGACTGAGTCCCACATTAGGCTCCCTCCTCACTGGAGAGCCTGATTCTCCCTCTGTCTGCTACTCCTCCTGCTTGTGCTTTCTCTCTCTCTCTGTCAAATAAATGAATAAAATCTAAGAAAAATAAAGTTGCTGAGTTCATGCTAATTTATCCCTAAATATTTCAGCAGAAATCTTGTATTTATTTATTTTTTAAGATTTTATTTATTTATTTATTTATTTATTTATTTATTTATTTATTCCTCAGAGAGAGAGAGAGAGAGAACACACAAGCACAAGCAGGGGAAGTGGGAGAGGGAGAAGCAGGCTCCCGCTGAGCAGGGAGGCTGACACAGAGCTCGATCCCAGGACCCTGGGATCATGCCCTGAGCTGAAGGCAGACACTTATCTGACTGAGCCACCAGGTGCCCCTCAGCAACTTACTTTGAAATAGTATAGCAAAACCAGAGAGCGCTAAAGTATATATGACTAAAAATGATATAGGTAAATTATATAAAAATATGCATTGAAAATATCAACTTTTCTCTGGGTTTGAAAATGTTTACAATAGGTGGGCAAAACATAGTAAAACAAGAAAATCACAATATTGTTATTTAGATTATTTTGAATAACATTAATTCAAATCATTATGAATTTAAAATCCTAGGTTGTGATATCTGATGGCCTAAACTATTTCTGAGGCAAATAAATTTTTAAATGCAATATAGTATTTGCATTAATTGTTGGAGTTCTGTATTCTCTGATTGTTTGGCTTCATAGGTTCATTTCATTTTTATAATTTTAATACCTTGATATTTACAATGTACAAAGCATTTCAACATGTAGTAAATGAGCGTTATAGGAAAAGATAGGGTTAAGTGTTGGGACATCTTTAGTACTTCAAACATTGCAGGGAAACAGAAACACAAACAATTGTCATTACACTTTCAAGTCATCTGACCCGTCATAGTACACATGGTACTAGAAATAAGATTGAGTGGCGTACTGTAGACATGCTAATTAATTTGAAATTCTTCCTTAGATAGTATCAGCAGTATTGTTAACTCACTAGTTCCTCCTTCCGGTTTGATCACAACTTCATTTTCTTCAGCCACCCTGAGAAACAGATAAATTATGCATGGATTAGTCAGACTTGATTGTGATTAACTAAAAATCTTTCATTTCATTCTAACACAATCATTCTCCATGAGTTATGTCTAAATAGTCTGAAGCAAGTAAAATAAGTGGATCATTTCCACTTTAACATTTAGTGAAATAAAAAAGAGTGTGCTGCTGAATTCAAAAGCTATTTAGATTTAATGGCAAAGTAAAATACGTAATTTTATTTATTTTTTTAAAGATTTTATTTATTTGAGAGAGAGAGAGAATAAGTGGGGGGAGGGACAGCGGGAGAGAAAGAGAGAGAGAGAAGCAAATTCCCCTCTGAGCAGGAAGCCCGAAGCAGGGCTCTCCCAGGACTGGGAGATCATGACCTGAGCCAAAGGCAAACGCTTAATCAGCTGAGCCACCCAGGCACACCTTTATTTTATTTTTTTTTAAGATTTTATTTATTTATTTGAGAGAGAGACAAAGAGAGCACAAGCAGGGGGAGAGGCAGAGGAAGAGGGAGAGGGAAAAGCAGACTCCCCGCTAAGTGCGGAGCCTGACACAGGCTCAATCCCAGGACCCTAAGATCATGACATAAGCCAAAGTCAGATGCTTAACCTACTGAGCCACCCAGCTGCCCCAAAATAAGTAATTTTAAAAACCAACGCGAATTAAGAGATAGTGGCTATGATACTAAAATCCAAAATCTCATACCATAATTTAATCTCCTTTCAAAGTAAACAACACATTTTTTATGATTTCTATTAAGGCTGACTTCACTAAATTTAAATATATATATATGTGTTACGTTTATATTTTTCTAAGTTGCAATATATCTGGCACATAAAGTAGTAAATTTTCTGCTAACTACACAATTTGGTGGACTGTTAAGTCTATGTAATGTAACCACAAGAGTATAGAGGAAGTAAATCTGGGCATAGTAGAGACAAAGTGCAAATACACTGTATTTGTTGGGCAAATATAGTTGATGAAAGGAGTAAATAAGAGAAAATCAAGGAAATGACTGAAATGAGTATATAAGCAGTTTCGATGAGTAGCTTAATCTTTGGACTATACATTTTTCATAACTTGTTGCAGTGCTTGGAAAGTTAATATTTATATTCTTTATGTTTGAGAATATCCCAAGAATATGATTTCCTTCCGTCAACAAACTTTACCTTCTGTGTTTTCCAAGTTTGTTCTGGTACTCTGAATTTTCCAAGTTTGTTGTGGTACCCTATTTTCATTTAGCCAGAAACTTTTCTCCCATATTTTCTCTTTTGGATCTTCATTATAATTTGAGATAAATTATCTTTATTTTGCAAGTAATTTCACTGATGTTGTGTTTTGGCCAGAATAAGAACAAGTCAAATGAATGTATGATTATGAGTAGTGGTTAAAAAAAAAACACAAATCCATTACAACTGCCTCTTTATTAAGAATTCTTTTTTTTATTTTTTTTATTTTTTCTTAAAGATTTTATTTATTTATTTGACAGAGAGAGACACAGCGAGAGAGGGAACACAAGCAGGGGGAGTGGGAGATGGAGAAGCAGGCTTCCCACCGAGCAGGGAGCCCGATGTGGGGCTCGATCCCAGGACCCTGAGATCATGACCTGAGCCGAAGGCAGATGCTTAACGACTGAGCCACCCAGGCACCCCTCTTTATTAAGAATTCTAAATGAAATTAACTCTAGACTTATCTATTGGTCTGTCATTTAACACTTCTAGACTGTGCAATATATGTAAGTTGAGAATATATTTTCCTCTGTTTCTGGAAGCTATCCAGAGGAAAAACACATTTAAAGATACAGTTTGCTTGTGGGAGCAAAAATAAACACTAATACTTTTATTGGAGAAGTTTATTATATCTCTGTCATGCACAGCATGATGTCTCATTACCTCTTGAAGTAAACATTTTCAAAAGAACAATGAGAATTTTTTTCTGGAAGAAAAGTAGGCAGAAGTGGATCTAGCATTCGTTTAACCCTTAGTATATGCCGGGTTTTCTACTGGGTGCCATGGTTCTGTATTTTATAGAACAGGGGTTGAGCAATTTTTTTCATGTAAATGACAAGATAATAGATATTTTAGGCTTTTGAGTAATAAAGTCTCTAAACACTCAGCTCTGCATTTATAGGTGTCGAAGCTTTGTAGGCAAAGGAAATGGGTATAGCTGTGTTTTTTTTTTTTTCTTTTTAAGATTTTTTTTATTTATTTTAGAGAGCGCGTGGGTGCAAGCAAGTCGGGGGAGGGGCGGGGGGAAAGACTCGAGGCAGACTCCCTACTGAGTGCCGAGCCACAGTCAGGGCTCCATGTGGGCCTTCATCTCATGACCATGAGCCCTTGGCCTAATCCAAAACCAAGAGTAAGATGCTTAACTGACTGAGCCACCCAGATGCCCCAAGCTGTGTTTCAATAAAACTTTTTTTTCCTAAGCTAGATTTGTTTCAATGGCTGTGGTTTGCTAGCCCATGTTGGAGAACACATAAGGATTAAAGTGACTATGATTTCACAAATATAAAGGGGAAACTGCCTGCTTCAAGGAATAGGAGTTTGGTGGGTGAATACATTCTTCTTTTTTTTTTTAAGATTTTATTTATTTATTTGACAGAGAGAGACACAGTGAGAGAGGGAACACAAGCAGGGGGAGTGGGAGAGGGAGGAGCAGGCTTCCCGTGGAGCAGGGAGCCGGATGCGGTGCTCGATCCCAGGACCCTGGGACCATGACCTGAGCTGAAGGCAGATGCTTAACGACTGAGCCACCCAGGCGCCCCTGGTGAATACATTCTTATTAAATGATGTGAAAACCAAAAAAAATGATGTGAAGAATACAATTATTAAAGTATACTATTTTTAAGGACCTAGAAGAGATGTTATCCTTGTCTTGAAACCTATATCCAAATAATCTCTTTATATATACTATGCTTTAACCACACCATTCTCTAAAAACAATGAACACTTTCATTATTGAAATCATATTGTTTCATCTTTACCTCTGGCTTAAGTACTACCCTGCTTTTGCTCTGCTTTAAATGCCATCCACGTATTATCCAAACAAGGTTCACTAATCACTAAAACTCAACCTAAATATTACTATCTCACTATCATTTCCATTGAGTACACTCTGAACATATCCTGATGTATATTTCTAGAGAAATTCAAAGCAAATATAATAATAGAATTTACTTTAAAAACTTGAGCTGCATAATTGCCATACAGTTTCTTAATTCAAAAAAAGAAAAAAATATGTATATAACAATCTGAAAGTTATGTCTTCTTACATACATTCACAAATAAACACATGGCAGTTTAGTTTATTTTTTCCAAATATAGTAAAAACTGAGACAAATATTTGCTTGAAACTAAAACACAAATTCTTTCCTCTGTACCAATCTATCTTAAGTAGTACTTGCCAATATTATTGCACTTATTTTTTTGCACTTCTATCTCTAGCCCTGGGCAGAAGTTTCTTTTAAGGCATATTTCTGTGTTTCTAACATTTTACACAGTTCCTGAAACATATTGTCTAAAAAAGGTTTATTGAAAAAATAAGTTGAAAAAATAAATTGAAAAAAGTTGTCAGATATGCTTATATCCATTATCCATCTTTCTTTCCTAATATATAAATGTTTATCTATTCATGTGAACCATTATACATGTATGAGAAAAGAGGCAATGAAAAATTTACTCCCCAATTCAAGAGGCATGCTAGATATTTATCAAAGCAATCTGCAGAAAAACCACTTGTCCTTGAAGGTATAGCCAATTAGACTACAATAGGCTAAGGGAAGCATTCTTTGTGTTGTTGTTTGTTTGTTTTTTTATGTTTATTGTTCTTTGGTTATTTTTGTTCTTGAAACCATATCTTATATTTCCAATAATAAGGCACATGGGGACATTCTGAAATTGATAGACTGCAGAATGCCATCACTAACACTATTTTACCTATGAGTTTTACCTTTTTAACACCAGAACACAATATATATATACATATATGTATATATATGCATAAAGATATCAGACATCATGGCTCAATAGAGTTTTGTGTATTTTATTAATACTCTTAACAGCTATTTTTGTTGCCATATTTCTCTTGCTTGGTTTTCCTTAGAGATTTTCAGGACACTTTCTTGATTAATTTTATTTGAAAATTGTATGATGCTTGAAATGCTCTTTATGCCTATTTCAAATATGATATCTGTTAATATTTTAGTTCATTCAAAATGGATAAAATGTTTTGTTCATAGTGTCTTTATCACTGAGTTATTCTATTTTAAGGACTAAATCATTCTGTTATTACAGATTGTTCAGTATTTTGTTCTTATGGCTGCAGAAACTTTAAGTAATTTATTCTCATGAAGTAGTTCATATTATAATCAAAATATATTATATTACTGTAATCCAATTCTGATTGCTAACTATCAGGAGTTAGGTAAAACTTCCCAGGTTAAGGGCACAAGACTGCCCTAAAATCAGATACCAGCCGCAAATTTGGAAGTTTCCTGGCCACACACATTTCTGACCAACTGACTACAAATTTGGTGTTCTAACTACCCCTTCAGGATTGAAAATTCACCAGAACAACTCACAGAACTCATGAAAGTACTGTACCTATGATTACGGTTTTGTTGCAAAGCTAAAAATCAGGACAAGTCAAAAGACCCTTAGGGCAAGATCTAAGAGGATCCCAAATGAGAACTTCCCATGTCCATTCTCTTTGGAGTCAGGATGAGTCACCTTCTTGGCATATTAATGTGTATAACTAACCAGGAAGTATACCCAACCTTTGAGTGTCCACAGTTTTTACTGGGTTTTATTATGTAGACGTAATTCATTGAATCATGTGATTGAACTGTGATTGAACTGAACCTCCAGCCCTCATTTCTTCCCACAGGATTGGTCTGAGGTTTTGTGACACATAACCCCATCCCTCTAATCATATGGCTGGCCTTTCTGGTATGACTAGCCCCAAACCTAAAGCAATTAAAGTGTCCACCTGAGTCACCTCATTAGCATAAACTCAGGTGTGGTCTTGGAGGACCATCAGGAATAACAAACACACTCCCCCAAAATGGGGCAATGCCTAGGTTTTAGAGGTTCCATCCCAGAGAGTGGGGACAAAGACCAGCCAAATTCTTTATTACACAAGAATTACATTAAGATTTTGCTTTGATATATTAAAGAAAACCATTGAAATAGATGTTATACTGAGAACAAGTCAACAGATCTTAACTATAATCTCAATTTCAATCAGACTAAATGAAAGTTCAACGGGTGTTTTAGAATAGCCTATTATAGCTATCACATTAATGGGTAGTCAACACAGTAATTCATAAGAATGTCAATAACTTCTAACATTGGAAATATTCATATGTGTGTGGTCTAATTGAGCCTGGTCAAAAGATTAAATCTATCTGAATCCCTGTGGCCCATTTTTATAACCCTCTGGCCATAAGAGAACCACAAATACCAATCTCATTATTCATAGAACCATTTTAGGAAGAAGAGAAACTCAGTTATATTTATGTCCTGTCAAGTCCTAAAATTTATACATCCAAATGTTATTTAAAGATTTTTAAAGTCCACCTCCTTGTCCCCAAATTTGTAAACATTATTTGAACAAAAACAAATCACTAAAGCTCTAACTTGATTTTTTCATCTCATATTAGGCCAACGGAGAAATTGGTTTATATAACAAAAAAGATTATTCCATGTTAACTATAATTAAATTTTTGAACATGAAAATGTATAAATTTTTGTTAAATATTATTTTTTGGGGATGATGTGGTGAAAAAACTAGACTGTGAAAATAGGTGACTAGGGTATTAGACCATTACTTTTTCTTTGAAAAACATGCTCATTTAAAAATTGTTCACTATCTCTAGAAATTAGCTAACACTGGAAAGGATAGTCCCTCTAGGGTCAGCAAAACCCTAAATATCAAAACATGAAACTACAGAAAACAAAAGACACAGTTAATACAATACCCAACTCCAGCCGTCTCTAACTTTATAATAACCAAAAAGTAGAAACAACTCAAATATTCATTACCTGAAGAGTACATAAACAAAATGTTGTATATCCATACAATGAAATATTATTCATCAAAAAAATAATGAAGTAATGATCTGTCTATGACATGGATGAACCTTGAAAACATTTTTTTAAACATTTTATGTATGTATGTATGTATGTGTGTATGTATGTATGTATGTATTTTAGAGACAGAGAGAGAGAGGGAGAGCACAAGTGTGGGCAGGGGAGGGAGAGGGACAAGTAGGCTCCATGCCCAGCATGGAGCCCGAGATTGGGCTCCATCTCACAACCCTGAGATCATGACCTGAGCTGAATCCAAATGAGGCACCCAGGCACCTCTGGACCTTGAAAACATTTTAAGTGAAAGAAGCTAGACACATAAAATTAGTGGTGGTGATGGTTATACGTGTGAGTAAACTAAAAACCACTTTAAGTTGATGTAACTATGGTAAGTGAAATATATTTCAATAACATTTAAAAATATAATACACAGTGAATTAATATTATAAAAATAACAAAATATCACTAGCTATCCTATATTTCAGTAATAACCACTTAGAAATGAGTAGTTTAAATTGTGTTGCATTCACAGTAGCTTTAAAAAATATAAAATGCCTTGGGATATTAATACTATGATGAGAAATACTGTGTGAATAAAATTATGAAACTAATTAAAAGCCAGAAAAGGAACTATTTTAAAAAGGGAGAGAAAGACCATTTTCAGAGACATAAGCAGTCAATATTATAAAAAAATTCTTAAAATGTATAAATATAATTCTATCAAAATGGAGTATTGACGGGTTTGGGACGTTTTGGGCTTTACATTTATTCTCAATATCACATGGGTTTATATAAATTTGATTCTAGAAAAATCTG
Organism: Phoca vitulina; assembly: GCF_004348235.1. Lineage (NCBI taxonomy): Eukaryota > Metazoa > Chordata > Mammalia > Carnivora > Phocidae > Phoca > Phoca vitulina. Next base: position 64,235,152 of record NW_022589712.1, on the reverse strand, counting down.
TTAAAAATGTAAATAGTTCTGGGACACCTGGGCGGCGCAGTCGGTTAAGCATCTGCCTCCAGCTCAGGTCATGATCTCAGGGGCCTGGGATCGAGTCCCGCATCAGACTCCTTGCTCAGCGGGGATCTGCTTCTCCCTCTCCCTCTGCTGCTCCCCCGTTTGTGCTCGCTCTCTCTCTGTGTCAAATAAATAAATAAAACTTTTAAAATGTAAATAATTCTGGGTTCATAATGCATAGACTAATGGAGCAGAATATGTATTTCACAGATTCTTATATTTAAAATTTTTATTACAATAATAAAGTGGTTATTGTATTAATGGAAAAATAGAATTATCGAATAAACTAACTAAATAATAAATAAAATAATAAAATAACTAACAATTTGGAAAATAATAAGACTATATTAATATTTTATACATCATTTCTATGTGAATTAAATTTTTTTTTTAAATTCAATTAGCCAACATATAGTACATCATTAGTCTCAGATGTAGTGTTCAACAATTTATCAGTTGTGTATAACACCCAGTATGTGAATTAAAATTTTAAATGAAACACTACAAGTTTTAGAAGTCCTTGAAGATACATAGGTCACTATTTTAATATATGAATATGGAAATGATAATATTTGTAATATCAAATGAAACTATGAACAAAAATATATTTTATTATTTTTGTATATATGTATATAATTCATAATAATATAGTGTAATATATAGCAATGTGATTCAAAATAATGCACTGGTTTTTATATATATACGTATTAACATATGATTACTTATATGTGGGTACATATATATTTTAATATATATATATATAGCCATGTAGTTAAAAAATAAAGACTCTAGAGTGACATTTTGAGCAATTACTAAGTCTCTGCTATTCATTTTTCTCATCTGGAAGTCATTATAAAAATAACATTCACCTCTTGAAATGTTTGTCATAATTAAATGAAATTATATATGTAATGCAAGTTAACAGAGTTTGAGATATAGTAAAATCTCAATAAACATTACCTACTAACCAGTATTATAAAAGTTTACACATTCAGAAATCTATTAAGTAATAAAAAAGACCTCATTCAAATTCCAGCCCTTCGTCAAAGGTAACCAATATTGACAGTTGTATGTACACTTAAGTACTTTTTTTTTATTATGTTATGTTAATCACCATACATTACATCATTAGTTTTTGATGTAGTGTTCCATGATTCATTGTTTGCATCACTTAAATACTTTTTATATCTGCTTTCACATGTGTATATTTTAAGGAAATCTTTGCTTACTATTTACTTTTTATAAATATATATATATTTATATTTAACTTCTATCTTCCTGTGAATTGTATTGCTCTCACCTAACAATACAAATCATTAAATCGTTGGTCTTACAGCATCTATTTCTCCCATTCTTTTAAGAGAACCCATTTTTCTGAGCCATTACCTCAGTCCAAATGGATTGGATGTGTCAACTCCAGCCCTAGCCCCAGGTATAGTCAACTGAGTAAATAGGTTATGGAATCTTCCTGGGCACAGCATCTGGTTTAAGCGTGAGCAAATGATCTGATTTGTACAGTGTAACACAAATCAAAGGATTTTCTTTCATTGTTAGTGAAAAGATATATATTTCTGCTGGATTGAAAACAGCCTGAAGTTCATGGCAGCTGTGTTACCACTAATTAGTGAAAGTCAACCTAGAACCAACACAAATAATAAGGTATTCAAAACATAGCAAATGACAGTGTGATCCCTGGATCTCTCTTTGACTAGAACCAGGACTGTTTCTGGATATTTCCATTGCATGTGGAACATATTCTTTAAACTTACATAAATAAAAGCAAATTCCTTTTCAAATGCTTTTTTGCCAACACTGAATGTAACCAATATTTTTTTTATTTTCCATAATCTGATGAATAAACAATGACATATTAGTAAAAGTTAGCACAGCCTACTGTATGTGTGTGTGTGTGTATATATATATATATGTATGTATATATGTATGTATATATACACACACACACACCATTTGTGGTTTTGATGTGCAATTTATCTGGCAATAATCTTACCATTTTTAGAAAAATGTTTTGTATTACTTGTTTTTTCAAAGATTTTTAAGATCTCACATTACAGTTACTCATCATTTCTTATACATATTGCTAAAAATGTCCTTCTCTATCACATTTTCTTTGTTCATGATATCTTGTGTTATATAAGAAAATGTTTTGTTTTGTATCAGTCTTTATGGCTTCTGATCGTGTGTCTAATTTAGGAATTCAGGAAAGCCATCCTAAGCATAATACCAAAACAATTATCATAAAAGAATTGGATGATAATTTAATGATGTAAAAGTTAAACAGCTTCTGAACAGAATAAAAAATTAATTGAAAGGAAAGGACAGAAAACAAAAAACAAAAGCAGAAAAATAAGAAAAAATATTTGTAATATAAGTGGTAAAGAGAGGATTCATGTCTATCATATACAAAATTCTTATAAAACATTGAGAAAAAATCATGAAAGATGACAGATTTTAAATATATATATATATATATATATATATATATATATATATATATATATATATGAAAACTTCCATTGTTGAGGTGATCGAGAAACAGGTAATCTAACAGACTGAAAGAGAGAATGTGGCATAAAATTTGTGGAAGGCACTTGGTAAATATGCATAAAGTTATGTAAAATATGCCTAATCATTGACAATTCTAGTTCTAGGAATTCATCCCAAAGGAAGAGTTTAATAACTATCTGACATGTTCATACAATATATTAATTGCAACATTGTTTATAGAAGCAGAAATTTTTAATGTAACCAAAATGGATTAAATATATTTATATCCATAAAAAGGAGAAATGCCATAGACCATTTTGATTTGATATGTAAAAATAGATGAGGCAGATTTCACTGGAAAAAGGACTATACAATATATATTAATCCTATTTTATTTTTTTATTTTTTTATTATTATGTTATGTTAATCACCATACATTACATCATTAGTTTTTGATGTAGTGTTCCATGATTCATTGTTTGGAGTATAACACCCAGTGCTCCATTCAGTAAGTGCCCTTTTTAATACCCATCACCAGGCTAACCCATTCCCCCGCCCCCCTCCCCTCTAGAACCCTCAGTTTGTTTCTCAGAGTCCATAGTCTCTCATGGTTCATCTCCCCCTCTGATTTCCCCCCTTCATTCTTCCCCTCCTGCTATCTTATTCTTTTTTTTTTTTTTAACATAAAATGTAGTATTTGTTTCAGAGGTACAGGTCTGTGATTCAACAGTCTTACACAATTCACAGCGCTCACCATATCACATACCCTCCCCAATGTGTATCACCCAGCCACCCCATCCCTCCCACCCCCCACCACTCCAGCAATCCTCAGTTTGTTTCCTGAGATTAAGAATTCCTCAAATCAGTGAGGTCATATGATACATGTCTTTCTCTGATTGACTTATTTCGCTCAGCATGATACCGTATATTAATCCTATTTTAAATGTATAGATTTAAAATTGATTCCTGTACAAAAACACATACCTATGCAAATTAAAGGTAATTAGAAAAGTTAGTAGATATACTTTGAATACTAATAGCAATTTTCTCTAGATGGTGGTATGAAGAGAGATTTTTATTTTTATCTTTGGAGATAGAGTTTGGAGATATTTTTTAACAATTATAAAGGGTTACTTTTATAGTAAAGAGTTACAAAACCACTTCCATTTTCATGATAAAATACATGAGAGAAAGGCTCTGACTAATTCTGGGTAAAGAAGGACAAGAGAAAGTTCTGAAGCAATAATCATAAGATGAGAATTTTAAAATAATCAAAAAATAATTAAAGAATAATCTTTCTTCACTTCACTGGATTATTGTTTCACTTTCATTATATTTTTCACTTTTCATTATATCTTAGTGTATTAATCACTTTGTTTTTCTGTGATTGTCACCAACATCTATTATTATTTGTTTGTTTGTTTTCCAATACACTATGCTGTTTCTCAGCATTTACTATCAGTTCCTGTTTGCTACTCAATGCTAATTTGCATTTCAAGTTGTTACTAAAACCATCTTTTGTCATTTCTTTTGTTGTGAATGGTGTTACATGATTTTGCCTTTCTTTTTTTTTCTCATTTTTTCCTCTCATTTTAATTCAAAACTATCTTTAGTTAGCCAGGAAATCTAGAAAAGTGTCCAAATGTTTGTTCATTTTGTTAGAACTTGAGTATGCATTTGCAGGTGGATGCTTCCATGGGTCTGTATGTCCTGGCATAACTGGCTAATTCTGACAACTTTTGTTTATTTTTAATTTAAAATTCAGTAATGAGTTATTGAAATGTCAACAATCTGAAGCAGTTATACTTGTGTTATCTATTTCTCTTTAGAGCACAAAAGATTCTCTAAACTTTTAACCTTGTCATTCAGAAAAGTTAATAATAAAGTAATTTAAACAAAGGTGTACAAAATTAAAATATCAGAGAAATAAAGCATGCATGAATTATAATTTCCTTCACACAGTAATAAAATTACATCAATCTAAAAATGTGTGGAGCTGAGCTCTAAAACTTAAAAATATCAAATGATGATAGTGTTCACTGTTTTTTCTGTTTAGCTCAGGATGCACAAATATGCCATAGGATGACATCAAATTACAGATATAAGTTTCTTCACATTCCAATAGGTAATGATACAAATATCCTGGAGTACTCTGGAGGTCTGAGTGCAAGAATGATAAGCTGGGCAATTATTCCTATTACCACTGTTCTTATAGTTATGGAAGTCATTGCACTGGGACTCATGTCTACAATCACTTTACAGAATGCCACCTCATAGGCTCTTTCTTTTTTTTAAATTTTAATTATTTATTTTTAATTATTATGTTCAATTAGCCAGCATATAGTACATCATTAGTTTTTTTTAGTTTTTTTAAAATTTTATTTTATTATGTTATGTCAATCACCATACATTACATCACTAGTTTTTGATGTAGTGATCCATGCTTCATTGTTTTCGTATAACACCCAGTGCTCCATGCAGTACGTGCCCTCCTTAATACCCATCACTAGGCAAACCCATCCCCCCACCCGCCTCCCTTCTAACACCCTCAGTTTGTTTCTCAGAGTCCATAGTCTCTCATGGTTCATCTCTCCCTCCGATTCCGCCCCCTTCATTTTTCCCTTCCTTCTCCTAATGTCCTCCATGCTATTCCTTATGTTCCACAAATAAGTGAAACCATATGATAATTGACTTTCTCTGCTTGACTTATTTCACTTAGCATAATCTCCTCCAGTCCCATCCATGTTGATGTAAAAGTTGGGAATTCATCCTTTCTGATGGCTGAGTAATATTCTATTGTATTTATGGACCACATCTTCTTTATCCATTCATCTGGTGAAGGGCATCTCGGCTCTTTCCACAGTTTGGCTGTTGCAGACATAGCTGGAATGAACATTGGGGTGCATATGGCCCTTCTTTTCACATCTGTGTTTTTGGGGTAAATACCCAGTAGTGCAATTCCTGGGTCATAGGGTAGCTCTACTTTTAATTTTTTGAGGCACCTCCACACTGAAAGTGGCTGTATCAACTTGCATTCCCACCAACAGTGTAAGGGGGTTCCCCTTTCTCCACAACCTCTCCAACGTTTGTTGTTTCTTGCCTTGTCAATTTTTGCCATTCTAACTGGTGTAAGGTGGTATCTCAATGTGGTTTTGATTTGAATTTCCCTGATGGCTAATGATGATGAACATGTTTTCATGTGTCTGTTAGCCATTTGTATGTCTTCTTTGGAGAAGTGTCTGTTCATGTCTTCTGCCCATTTTTTGACTTGATTATTTGTTTTTTGGGTGTTGAGTTTGAGAAGTTCTCTATAGATCTTGGATACCAGCCCATCATTAGTTTTTGATGTAGTGTTCAAGGATTCATTAGTTGCATAGGCTCTTTCTTATGCTAAATTGGGCTTTTCCTGACTGCTGAACTGCTGTGAGAAAGTCCTAGATTTGGGGTTAGCTTCCATTCCCTATCACTTTTACTTTTGATTCCTATACATGTTTCACTATCCCTTATCATCAAAAGCCCTAAATCTGCTTTTTAAAAATCATGTATAATGGTCATATGACCAGAAGAGTTAATGATCATGGAATGAAGCCCCAGGGTTTAACATCACAAATATGTTTAATATGCATTTGGAAATACCCTGTTCCATTTCCTTGGAAGAGAGGATAAGTATGTTTATTCCTATATGATCCATTTTTCTCCCTCTAGAATAGTTTGGACAGCTTCTTCATAGTGTATCAACAAGTAAGCAATGAAAGAACAATTAAAAAAAAAAACTTACATTTTGAGAATTCAATATATGCAGTGGTTAATTGGCAAATGCAAAATAAGAGATGTGAATTTCCAGAGGAACAATCCAGGATAGTATAAAAATACAAATTTAGTGGTGGGGGTGGTATAGTGATTTTATAGTGTGCTTCTAATTTTTATCATGTTGTTTTTTACTGCAAAAATCATAGGTAAGAATGAAACAACTCAACAGAAATAAGAAACAAAAATAATCCACAGAGTACATGGAAAATAATGAAGCAAATCTTTCTTTCTTGTGTTAAAAAGGTGATAAAATATCTAGAACAATTATACTTCCATTTTCTCTTATCATGATAAAAGGAAGTAAAAGTATTCAATAATAATTACCATACTATTCTATTTAAAAGAAATCAAAGAAGCAATAATATTTTTACCTGTTTGCCAAACTATGTCCTGCTGAAGAGGTATTGTACATAATATAAATAGATGAATATATGCTATAATGAAATAAGTTTTGGAAATTCTGATTTAAACAAAGGTAAACCCACAGAAATGTTACAGGGATTCTTAGATGCTTAAAATCTTTATTGGTACTGAATTATCCAAGGCAATGCTTTATGTTTCTGTAATTTACTTGATCCGATATCCTTCCACCATTCATTGGAAAACAAAATAAAACAAAAAAACACTCTTACAGTTCATGAAATACAAGAATGCTAGCCTGACAAATTTTAATTTGTATGCTGTATCTTCGTAAAAATTTATCCTACATTCTAAGTGATTTAAGGATTATCTTTGATAAAGTTATATCTGTACTCTTTTTCCCAAGACATACATTAATAAAAACTAATTAAACTTGATTCTACATAGTTGTCATTTATCCCACTTTACAAAACAAAACAATGAATTTTTAGGGTATAATAAAATAGCTTCAAAAGTCATATCTTTTTTTTCGTTTTTTTGTATTTTTGCTATATTAATTACTAACCTTTATTCTATTAACAAAATACTTCCATATCATAGGTGAAAAAACTAGAAAACAAAAATTTCAGCTCTGTTAAAGATCTAAAATCTGATTCCAAAGATGAGAGTTAGACATTAGCTCCTGGATCAATTTATTAATATCTATTTTACAACAGCAAGGTCAAGTGTGTTCTTCATTAGACTTTGTATTGATAAAGTTCGCCTTAAAACTTTAGGAATTTTAAACATGCTGCAAACAAATTAAAATCAATTCTGTAAAATTTGTCAAGCTTGAGTCTTTATTAGAATTACTAATTATCTGTATCATTTGATTGAGAAGACATATGATTCTGTGCACAGCAAGGGGTATGTAAAATCATTAACTGTCTCTCCCTCTAGATATAACAAGTGATGTGTAGACCTAAACTCAGCAGGGACCATCTTTATAAGCATGCCCTGAGGGAAAGTAGACATGCTTCAATAGAATACTGTTAAATGAGCCTAATATGACCCTTCTTTCTCTCCTCCTCCATGTACTTATTCTCTGTAGGCCTTGATATTTGAAATGCTAGCATCAACTTCCATTTCTCCATGCAAAACATAATATGGTACATTACTATTTTTTAAATGAATCTAATAAAAGTAAACATTTAACAATGAAGAGTGTCAATGATGCAACTCAGTTACCTTTTGAAATTCATAAAGAGCTCTGGTGTTGTGAAAAGTCAGTTTGCAGCACACACTATGATTTTAGCAGGACTATAGGTTTGGACTACCCTAGAGAGTAACATGATATTTGCTCAGTGCCTTCTCTCATAACATGCCCTGTGTCAATTGTCTGAGATAGGAAGGAAGTTAAATTGGCCCTCACCCTTGGGAGCTCTGCTTCTTCACATGAGAAGTTGCCTGGACTATTCAGTGTAAGTCCTTCACCCTAAGGAATTAATGCTCTTTCCTGCTCAAACAAACGCTGTTCTCACCCTATAGCTCTACTGCTCCTCACAAGAGAAGTTTAGTTGGGAAAAAAGTGAAAAAGGAGAGGAGAGGAGAGGAGAGGAGAGGAGAGGAGAGGAGAGGAGAGGAGAGGA
>NW_022589712.1:64223099-64226782 GCF_004348235.1 Phoca vitulina | reverse complement strand
GAGAGGAGAGGAGAGGAGAGGAGAGGAGAGGAGAGGAGAGGAGAGGAAAGGAGAGGAGAGGAGAGGAAAGGAGAGGAGAGGAAAGGAAAGGAAAGGAAAGGAAAGGAAAGGAAAGGAAAGGAAAGGAAAGGAAAGGAGAAAAGAAAGGGAAGGGAAGGGAAGAGAAGGGAAGGGAAGGGAAAGGACGGGAAGGGAAGGGAAGGAAAGGGAAGGAAAGGATCTTTCAAATCTGAAATAACTGTAGGTAATTTTTTTTAGCTGTGTTGTTAGATCTATAGGGCAAAAAAGAAAGAGGAAAGAAAGAAAGAAAGAAGGAAAGAAAGAAAAAGAAAAGAAAGAAAGAAAGAAAGAAAGAAAGAAAGAGAGAGAGAGAGAGAGAAAGAAAGAAAGAAAGAAAGAAAGAAAGAAAGAAAGAAAGAAAGAAAGGGTAAATAATCACAACTTAGTACCATTTGTTCTTTTACACGAGGTCGATAAGGAATGCCTATAATTTTTGAGATAAATGAATTAAACAAGAGTCTGGGAGAAAAGAATTCCAAACCTAGGTTGTGGAACAAGAAGTCCTTTGTGGCTAAAGCAGAAGAATAGGGTGTTGCAGAAGGGGAGAGTTAGGTAGGCTGGATTCCGTGGCACCTTTTAGGCCACATTAAGATGCTGGGTTCTAAGTATTTGAATAAGATGGAATGTAATCATAGAGCATGCAATGGAAAAGTGACTTAATCTGATGTATTTGGATTACAATTGCTTTCAATTATATAGTGACTTGTAGGTTAAAGATGGAAATGGAAACATCAGTTGCGTTTGCAATTATTCAGGTAAGATATATAACAGTTCATATTTGGATGTTAGTGGTACTATTTAGTGGTTTATTTGAGATGTATAATGAATAAAGGCATGTTAGCTTTTTCAGCTAGATTAGATGTGGTGTATGAGAGAATGATGGTAGATGATATGTCTTTGAGTTTTTGTCTTAAGCAAGTGGAAGAATGATGTTGTGATTTACTAATATGGGCAAAAGTCGAGGATTAGGTATGATGAAGAAGAACAAATGTCTGTTCTTGAACATGTTAAATTTGAAATGCCTTTATGGACATCCAAGGGGATAACTGAGTTAGGCAGCTGGCTATATAAATCAAATGTTTAGACAAGCCATCAGTTCAGAGAGTTTAAAGATATAAATTATGAAGTCATCAGCATAAAGATGGTATATAATGGCAGGGGACTTGATGGGATCCTCTAAGGAGATAAAGTACAAAGAGAAGAAAGGATGTCAGAGATTGAGACCTGGGTTATGCTGACCACAGTGATCATGAAGATGAGAAAGCAAAATTGACTGAGGAGCTGGAGCAGGAGAGAGGTGGGTGGATCAAGAGAAGGGGATTCAGAAGAAGAGAATAATCATCTGGGTTAAATTCTGGTGACTGATGAGAATTAAGAGCTGATTTTTGATCAGGACACATGGATCTTATATTAATAAGACTTGGAGAATAGAAACTTCTTTTCAGTTGTGGGAACAAAAGTTTCAACTGCAATAATTTTTTTAAATGAGAGGAAAAATTTGAGACTGCATATAGTTTTTCCTATGAAAAGTACAAAAATAATAACATGTAGTTGTAGGTCAAGGAATTATTTCTTTTTTTAAGAAAGGAGAGCAGATGGTGAACATAAGATGTTCTATATGACATAATTATCTACTTGAAATTAAAAGCATGCAATTTACTCTCAGTCATTAAAATGAGTTGGAGCAAATTTGTGTGGTATTTTAAGAACCTGCATGTGATTTGACCATAGGCCATATAGATTGTTGAGCTTGAATATAGGGAGTTGAAAGACCATATTTTCAAAGATATAATTATTCTTGTCTGGCATAAAATGCTAACTAAAAAAATAAATGAGCTTCATAAATATTAGCCACTATTCATAGGGTCTATGCCATGTGGACCCATAGTAAAAATTATGTTTCCACTGCACAATTTAACTACCCAGTTTAAAATGTAAATGCAATGAATATTTAAGACAGATGTATCCAAAAAATTGAGGACAGAAAATATAATACAGAAGAGGTATGCTAATGAGAGAGAAAGAGAGAGAAAGCACCAAATATCAATAAGTAATATAATGATCCCATAATCTAGGAAAGGGGCATTCATATAATCGTAATTAATATACTTAATATGATTAATAAAATAATAGAATTATATTGATATAATTTTCATAAGATTTTGCATTTTTAAAGCCAATCATTTTATCGATCCAGGACAAGGACTTTGAGAAGCAGAGCTCAGATCAGAAACACAAGTTTAGCCATCACCAAGATAACTAAATTAGACCAAGAGAAACCTGACACTGTTGTTAAGGCAGATTTACTCCAAAGGCATCAATGCAGTTCCAAATCTTGAGTTAAAACATGGTATAAGGCACTAAAATAAACTATTAAAAGGGATAAATTTGATTACTCTAAATCTTGGTAGATCTGCCACTCCCCCTAAATTTAACAACTTTTTTTTCTTGCGACTGAGTATATGTAAAATTCTTATTATTCATTTTCCAACTACAGGGAAAAGTTTTTAAAACTTTAAAAACAAACTCAGAATTGGGTCTTAAAAAGCTAGCAAAGATAATACTTTCAGTGTATTTATGAAGGATTTCTTGCCATAAGATCTGTTATCACAGAGATGAAACTGTATCCCATGTAATCAATAAAATATTAAAAATATAATCAGGAAAAATGAAGTGTCACCAGACAATCTGCCACAACATTTTTCAATGAACAGGATTTAGTTTAACTAATTAAAACAATGTGCTATTAAAATGATGATGTAAATCTGTTATACATAATCATGTGTTTAATGTACCATAGTAAAAAATAATGCATGCTTTACTCAAGTTTGTGAAGGATTCCTGAGTTTCCTGTTTGTTTTTAAGCTTTTATAGAAATACTTTCTTATATTGAAATTTTAAATAGGAAAAAAAGTGTCTAATTACCTGGTCTCCAATATGATGTTCATCTAGAATGGTTGGCTGGATTACCTTTTACCTTTAAGAAGACATGGAACTAATAGGGTAACAAATCAACAAAATACCAATTGATACTCATTTTGGGATGTATCTCAGGGAAAAATCAACATATTTGCATAAGAAAAAAGGGCAAAGGAAATTTTTATATGGCGCAAGAGTGCTACACTTCATCAAAGTAAACACACGAATAAAAGAAAATCTTGATATAAATACACCAAATAAACCATGCAAATATTTAAACACTAAATATCTCAGTCATATGGAACTAGAAAAATTTATCAAAATGTGAAAATGAAGGGAGGGAAATTGGAGGGGAGATGAACCGTGAGAGACTATGGACTCTGAAAAACAAACTGAGGGTTCTAGAGGGGAGGGGGTGGGAGGATGGGTTAGCCTGGTGATGGGTATTGAGGAGGGCACGTTCTGCATGGAGCACTGGGTGTTATATGCAAACAATGAATCATGGAACACTACATCAAAAACTAATGATGTAATGTATGGTGATTAACATAATAATAAAAAAATGTGAAATGTGTATTTAAAACATTACTTTAAAAATGATTCCATATGATACTCCACTTTTTAAACAATTGCAGTTACCTAAATATAAGTGTATGATTTGATGTATATTTTTGAATACAGGAACTCTTCAAATAATTTAAATT